>NW_015556110.1:665696-686518 GCF_001515605.1 Sinocyclocheilus anshuiensis | reverse complement strand
CAAAAACTTTTATTTTGGATGCGATTAATCGTTTGACAGCATTAGTAAACACTAATGTGTCCTAAACAACAGCTACTCACAGGGACACCTACTCACCTATCAGTGAACCTTTGCACAAAAATAAAGCAATAAGCCATTCTTTACAGTGGTTTTACCATGTTTATATGTTTATAAACCATGTTTATATCATATTTACCACGTTTATATCACAGGTCAATCACGGTTTCTCAATGCTTTTTGAAGAATCATGTTACACTGAAAAATATGCTTTGCCATCACAGGAATAAATTACATTTTAAAGCATATTAAAATTTTAAATGTTGAGTGTCAGCTGAACACTTGTGTTCTGATCACCCAGGAAGGATGATAATACCAGCCATAAACAGGGCCATCATTTTCATTTGGCTTTTGTTGAAGAATAGCACTGTACTATACCAACACTGGATGTGTGTTTAATGTTTCAGATGATGCATTCATCAACCCACAGCTGGCCAAGATCTTCGAACGTGTGCGTCAGAGTGCTGACTTCATGCCCATCAAACAGATGATGGTACCATCTATTTAAACTACAAAATATTTCAATGTTTTACATCTGAAAATCATATAAACTCAGAATTTAAAAAAAAAAAAAGTACACATCTCTTGCTTTTTGATCTGTGCAGAAAGCCTTGAACAATGACCTGTGCCCAAACTGGAGGGATAAACTAGATATGTTTGAGGAAAGACCCTTTGCTGCTGCCTCTATTGGTCAGGTCCATCTGGCCAGGATGAAAGACGGTCGAGAGGTCGCCATGAAAATCCAGGTTGGTTTCAGACTGAAAGTACTATTTTAAACTTCACTCTTAAAAATAAAGGTGCTTCACGATGCCATAGAAGAACCTTTTTTGTCTAAATGGTTCCATAAAGAACCTTTAACATCTGAAGAACCTTTCTGTTTCACAAAAGGTTCTTTGTGGCTAAAGGAGGTTCTTAAGATTATATAAAGGTAAGAAAGATGGTTCTTTAAAGAACCTTTGACTCGATGGTTCTTTGTGGGACCAAAAATGGTTCTTCTGTGGCATTGCTTTGAAGAACCTTTTAAGCACCTTTATTTTTAAGAGTGGTCCTGACGATCAATAAAGCTTTAAAGGGGTCATATGATGTTGCTGTTTATTTTGTGTATTTGCTGTAATGAAATGTGTTTATGCGGTTTAAGGTTCAAAAAACACATTATTTTCCACATACTGTACATTATTGTTTCTCCTCTATGCCCCGCCTTTCTGAAACGCATCGATTTTTACAAAGCTCATCGGTCTGAAAAGCGAGGTGTGCTCTGATTGGCCAGCTGTCCAGTGTGTTGTGATTGGCCGAATACCTCAAGCGTGTGACGGAAATGTTACGCCACTTACCATACTGTGATGGTGTGTCCTGGCTGGAGTGACGAGACAAAAACATTGAAACCCATTATAAACGAGGCATTTGTTGCATCCAGTGGGGACATAATTATGGATTATAGTGACTTATACTGTCTTTTTTTCGCGTTGCGTTGCATCGCGCCGCGTAAACATAAAACCATGTCTGCATTTGTGATCGGAGAAATGACAAACAACAAGCGCTACTCTACACTGCTCAAAACTCTCTTACAGTGGCAAATCCTTAAAATGAAAACGTACTTACAGTCTGTGAGAAAGTTACGCCTTCTTTCTTTGCGTGAACATTTGGGCGGCGTTATGCAAATCTTCCCACATCGTGACGTAGACATGTGGGGGCGTGTTAGAACGAGCCGTTTTAGGTAGGCGTGGTTGACTTTTAACTTTTATAAAGAATATCTATTTGGATTTGAGACTTTAGTCTTTGCAACTTTACATATCTTCTTTATGCACCAAGAGCTTGTAACACTTAAAAGAGAAAGGAAAAATTGAAATCGCATCATATGACCCCTTTAAGGTGAATTTAAAGTTCATTTTAATGGGACGCCACACAAGATAAAACGATTTTATCTTTTTGCAGCTGATAGTTATTGGTCAATCAAAGGTGATTTTATTCATAACCCATTTGTATTTTCTTTTTTTAATAGAGAAATAATACTTTTTTTAAATGTAGAAATAAGTTGCATTATATTTAGTGAAATTTCCTGATTTCCTGTCAGTTACATGCAACATAAAAATTTACAGTAATCACATCATTCAGAGGAGCATGGTTTCTTTGTTAGCATTAATCTGAAGCAGCAGTAGTACAATGTTGCACTTGTGTTAGCGCATTCCCCACCAAAACCACATGTACTGTAAAATGCCCATTTTTAACAGTCTTCTAATAGGTTAATTTGGAGCACCAACTGCTTAAAGTCCTAAGAGCAATTACCGCTAACTGCTTTTGCAAACGATATCGATCTGAATGTTTATGATTAGATAACCTAAATCTGGGCGTCTCTCCTTAAATTTTTTTAGTAAAACAAAGTTTTGAAATGTTCTGAAATAAACTAGCCCACCAATATGCGCTCAACAAGGTCAAGGCTGTTTTGCTGGAGGTGTTTTGTGTTGCGATTTGTTGTCCGTGTTCTTACCGGTTTGAACTTGTTTTGGTTTACGAAATGAACTGCTACTGTGTAATGTTTTCTGAGCCCAGTGTAACCTACTCTTGGTTTCTGCAGTACCCTGGAGTCGCACAGAGCATCAACAGCGATGTAAATAACCTGATGACGGTCCTGAGCATGAGCAACGCCCTTCCTGAAGGTGATGACCATACATTTGATTTTTAGAATTTTAGGTAAATAAATTATTGGATGCATGTGGATGGCAAATGTGAGCGCCTCAGGTTATTTCCTAATCCCACCAGTCCATTTACTTCCTGTCTGGTTTTTGTCATATAACAAACATAAAAGCACAGAAATCAAATAAAAAGGTCAATTGCTGTCACCTGATGTAGTATAATGTAATATTACAAGAAGCAGATGCGGTTATGCAAGTTGCACATCTTGCAACCTGTCAAGGTTCCTGAAAATTTAATAAAAAAACATTTTTTTACAGGAAGTATACACTACCGTTTCAAAGTTTGGGTTTTAAAGGTTGTCTCTTATGCTCACAAAGGCTACATTAATTAGATTTTTTTTTAAACGTAAACATCAATATTTTAAAATATTAACTTTTTTTTATTTTCTATTTTAATATTTTATAATGTAATTTATTCCTGTGATGGCAAAACTGAATTTTCCGCAACATTACTCCAGTCTTCAGTTTCACATGATCCTTCAGAAATCATTGTAATCTGATGATTTGGAACTCAAGAACCATTTCCTATTCTTATCAATGTTGAAAACCGTTGTGCTGTTTAATATTTTTGTGGAAACCATCTTTGATGAATAGAAAGTTCAGAAGAACAGCATTTTTGGAAATACACTTCTTTACTGTCCCTTGTGATTAATTTAATACAGTAATAATTTCTTTCAAATAGTACTAACCCCAAACTTTGGAAAGGTAGTGTGCATTTTTGTAAGCTCTAAAATGTTTTGGCTATGAGTAGCCAAAGTCAAAATAATAAACTTATGAAATTGCACTGGTTTTGAAACATTCGTTGACCCCATTTTTTCCAAGAGCTTAGTGTCAGTGCACTCGAATCTGTTTAGTGTGTTTCAAATTGAGAACTGGGAGCTCAGGGCCTGTTGGGTCTCAGTGGGCTGATGGATCTAAAAACTGCACGCTGACCAATCAGAGCCCCAGAACCTCGCACATAAGCTGCGTCATGGTTACAACAGCGTCCACTGCTGCAAGATCAATGCCAGTTAAATGTTCAGCTGTCAGAGAAGCCTAATGCTCCAAACATAGTCTGAACTTTCCTTTGAGCTTGTAAATGCCACCACAGTGTTGTCGATCATCCTTTTTGCCAGAAGAGAGAAATGACACAAAGCAGATACCTAAGATATTTTGTAATGTCTTGCCAACCCTTGTGAAACACAAGTACATGTTAGCATTATACAATTGTGTGAATTAAATTTTTTCAGGCACTTAATTGCAATTAAATACAGTTTGTTTTACATGCTTTTTTGGCCCACTTAAATAGGACATAAGTATATCTTTGTGTAATATCATATTTATTTTTGTTGTCTTAAATATGATTATAGTGTACTGCCAAATGCACTGACAAGCATTTATGGTAAACTGAATTGTACTTGAATTTCCATTGAAATTTGCATGACATTCATTTAAAAACATTTGTAATGATCTTCTTTAAAGCATGACAAAACATTATTAAAACTAGGGATGTTATTCACTCAACTCGTAATGTGGTATTATTCACGATACTGATTTCATAATGCGTTTTTCTCATTATTAAAACAATGTTCTTCAAAAGTGCACTTTTTAAGTGTGCTTAAACATGTCTATAAAAGTACTCCCTTTAAGTACACTTAAGTGGCTCTTTTTTTCAAAAATATAATCTGCAAGTTTACGTTTAAGTTTTACGATTTAAAGTACACTACATTAAGTGCACTTCTTTTTCACAAGGGAAGTATAAACTCTGAAGAGATGTGAGTGCCACCTCTTGGTGACTCGAATAATTTTTTATTTTTTTTAATTTGAACTAACCTACTGACTCATGTCTGACTGTGTCTGTGAATGTGCAGGTCTGTTCCCGGAGCATTTGATAGATGTGATGCGACGTGAGCTGGCGCTGGAGTGTGATTACATAAGAGAAGCCAAGTGTGCTCGGAAATTCAAGTGAGTGAACAAAAACAACCGGGAGACATTTTTCTCACTGCTACTTCAGCGCATCCCATCATTGTATTCGTTAATCTACCCCTCTATAAAACCATGGGTGGGCTGTGGGCTCACAAGCTGTCTACAGGACATTTCAGGCTGCCATGTGCCTGATATCCAAGCTGAATCCATTCTGTACCCCATAATGCCTTTGAAAGGAAGGTTTACACACACGAAAATAAACACTACAACTGCTCAGAATGATTGTGCATTTCTGTATCCTCATATAATAGCTTATCTGGAGCGTTGTGGCCTCAGCACAGGGCTAAAAATAACCACCTTGCTTGCAGGCCAAGGATTGAATGATTTGATCTTAAGGAACAGTTTGCGTGCTGACATATTTTAAATATAGCACAAATGGAAATAATAAACATTGACAACAAGCCTGTACCCTGTGTCCTGTCCTCTACTGGGACCCTGAATGAAACGCGTGTTCCAAGAGAGATATGGTTACGTACATGCCTTCAGGGTGAGATGTATCTTTTACTTTTGAGCAGACCAATGAGACTCTCAGTGTTCAGCAGATTAGCTCTTTTCAAAATGATGTAACACTTTTTTTTTTCCTGGAAGTATTGACGTAGTTTAAACACGTTGCGCACACAGCCTCGTATCCGAAAGAGCTGAGGAAATAATCAAACTCATTCTTCTAGAATATCTTCTCTTTGTCAGGTAGTCCAATTGATTTTATTGAATTGGTTCATATGGACAGTTGACCTTTAGATGATCTGTGGTTACTGTTGCTAAACTCTTCTGGATAGTTTCTGTAAAATTGCATTTAATACTGTTCAACGCCTCCATAGACTTAGATTAGAAAAAAACAAAAGCTTGTCTGAAAGCTTTATTAAAAGTGGTTTTATAGAAAAAATGAATGTAATATAATGGTTAAAAGAAAACCGATTCATTTGCGTCATCACTCAGTAGTGTTTACACAGCAAAAAGTTACTTTCTTTTTTTACTATTTATGTCTTGTTTCTAGTACAAATATCTAAATGTGGTTTATGTTTAAAACAAGAAAAACCAGCTATGAGTGTAAGGAAAAATAAACTTGTTTTCCCTTTTAATTGTTTATTTTTCATACCCCATTTGCTTATATATTTTTCTTATTTTAAGAATAAACCTCACTTAATTTTGATAATTTCTCAGAAACGAGAACTTATTATCTTGCCTATATAATGACTTTGCAGTGCTGAAGTGTGCAGCATCCTTTTTAGTAATTACATATTTACTGCCACTGGATTACGTTGCATGTTGTGTAAATCTGTGTGGTCAGAGTATGTTGTTGTCATCTTTGATATAGATATATAGATCTAGCCTTATTACATAGCATCAGTATAGTAAGTATCACTACTGTATTTCAAAGCTGACGTACCCATTACTGCTTGTCAAGCTATAATTTAAAGCTGACGTACCCAAATTTTAGGCTTCATTGTGGATATCCTCACACCCAGAGAATAGCATCACGGTTTTTCCCCACATCCCTTCAGAAGCAGACGTGTGTGTGTGTGTGTGTGTGTGTGTGTGTGTTCATCACGTCCTGTCTGTGGTGCACGTGCTGGGTGGCATGCTTTTACGGGGATGCTGACTTGTGCTCAGTGACTCAGAAGCTTTGTGGTTTTTGGCAGGGAACTTCTGAAAGATCAACCCTTCTTCTACGTGCCAGAGGTAATCGATGAACTCAGCAGCCAGCACGTCCTCACCACCGAATTGGTGCCTGGATTTCCCTTGGATCAGGCTGATGGACTTTCACAAGAGTTGAAAAATGAGGTATTCACTGTTGCTGGTAAAATTGTTTCTGCAATGAATGAAATGAAAAGAAACCGGACTATTACATCTACCAGGGTATCTGCAGGATTTTTAAAATCAAGTTTAAGGCTTTTTAAGACCTTCACAAATAAAATTAATACCACGTGAGAGGATTAGGGCAGTGTCTATGGTAACATATTAAACTGTAAAATGACTAAATAACAAAAAAAACCTGTATCTGATTTACAGTTCACATACAGGTTTTTGGAGAAGTTTCACATTCAAGCCTTTAGAACATTTTTTAAGAAAAGGGATGAATCAAACGTATCAATTATTATATTGATTTAAAACGTGTAAATGTATCTTACTACCATAATTGTTTGGATTTTTAGAAGGCACAGCTTCTTGTCAGTCCACCAGTTCACATTTACAACTACGTGTTTCATAAAAATACGGGTCAATTTTGCATTGGTTTGAACAAAAGACAGGCTTATATTTATTCAGTGAATTCATAGCCTTTAGAAGTTTAACCCTCACATTAAACCATTTCTTGATTCTTGACTTTCCGTCCTCAAATTTAAGAACTTTCAAATTTATAATTAAGATTTTTCTTGTACCATTTAAGACTTTTTATCGCTTAAATTTGCTACATCTAAATTTAAGACTTAAGGACTCACAGAAACCATATACGTTCAGACCGTCTACAAACATTCAAAACATTTGTAATTGGATTATGAATTGGTCGCTACCTTATTGGACTGAAAAATATTTTCAGTTTACTTTCTAGTAATTTCAGTTCTCCTACTGTTATTTACAGTAATTAGCATCATTATACTTGAGCAAGTTGTATAAGCACATTAAAATGTGGTGTTGTATCAGGCGGCAGGCCAAGTTATATTCTATGATACCTGAGTCACATGGTCTCAAACGTGGCCAGTATGGAAGCCAGTGAGCTTCCTGAAGCATTATCGCCACCTCATGGTGGAAGTGTTTTGTTGCATTAGTAGGGCAAAGTGTAAACAAGGTCATATCCATACCAAAAAAAAAAAAAAGTGAAGGCATGAAGTTTAAAATAAACTGTTGACCAAATTCGTGAATAGAGGAAATGATGCACACTGCCATAAATGAAGGCAATAAATGTGACTGACATTTTTAAACAGACCATACAACTATGATTTAAATGCTCATTATTTATGTAGTTTGTAAACATTGCATTAAAACATTGATTTGTTTTGAGTTAGAACTGATTTATAACTTTATACTAAGTACTACATATGCATTAACCACTTAAGCTCGGCGCGTTTTTTGGTAATATAAAATACACATTCTTCGTAAAAATTATTCGCAATGGTTAGGCGGAAATTCGTGTGTGGGACGAATACATTTCTAAGCTTAATTTTACTGCTTTATGAATATAAAAACCAAAAGGAATGGTATTCTTTGTAAAGAAGACACTCCAAGCTTTCAAATGAACCCATATATGGGCTGATACCATATAAGGAAGGCTATGTAAGTGAAGCATAAACATTTTTAACGTCATTTTGAGAGTTTAACTGGTTTAAAGCCTAAATACTGTAGATTTAACGCAGTTTAGTGCAGGTGTAGTAACCATACGTTTTATTTTTGCACAGATCTGCGAGAACATCCTGATGCTGTGTCTGAGGGAGCTGTTCGAGTTCAGATACATGCAGACGGATCCCAACTGGTCCAATTTCTTTTATGATCCACAAACCAACAGGGTAAGAGAGAATGCCACTATGACCTTTCCTGGTTGTTTACACTACCAGTTTAGACCCACATGGCTGAATTTGCTTTAAACCTGCTTGAATACTGGTGTCTTTAAAGAAGCTGAAATAGAAGAGTTTTGATGAATTAAACATTTGTTTTGGTCACAACATAATTCCCATACTTTCAGTTGTTTTGACTTTACTATCATTCTAAAATGTAGAAAATATTAGTAAAGAATGAGTTGGCGTGTTCTATCTTTTGACTAGTGTTGCAAATATGTACACTATTATTAAAAAGTTAATTATTATTTTGTATTTTTTTGCTGTTGATGTTTTTACTTCAAGCAATGCGTTCAATTGTTCAATACTGGTAGCAAAGACATTTAAAATGTTACAAAAGATTTCTATTAAAAATAGTGTTCTTATGTTATTATTATTATTATTATTAATAAAAATAATAATAATGGTTATATGAAATGTTTTTTGAGCAGCAGATCCGCATATTAGAATGATTTCTGAAGTATCATGTAACACTGAAGCCTGGAGTAATGACTACTAATAATTCAGCTTTACGATCAGAGGGATAAATTATATATTCAAATACAATGTAGAATTTTTAAATGATAATATTTAAGTTACTTTTGATTTCAAAAATCTTCAAAACTTTACATTTATACAATTTTTTTTTTATATTTATCATTTTATATAACATTTACAAAATTTTATTAGAACATTTATATTAACATCCTACCCAACCCCACAGTGTGTATGTATTGATTTTGTTTATTTATTGTATTTGAGTATTTTGTACAGTACATCGAAAGTAAGTGTATTGTTTTGGCTTCATCTCTTGGTATAATCAAGCTGTTCTTCAATCCACAGGTTGCTTTGCTGGACTTTGGTGCAACAAGAGGGTTTGATGAGAGTTTCACTGATGTTTATATTGAGGTAAGACATATAAAATTGAAAGTTAACTTTAGTTAAATGAATATTTTATTTCTTTAACTGATTGCGTCTTCCTCTTTAAAACAGATCATCAAGGCTGCAGCAGATGGTAATCGAGAAGAAGTGCTGAAGCGATCCATAGACATGAAGTTCTTGACTGGTTATGAGTCAAAGGTAGTAATATACCAGATATTTTTGTTTTAAGCTGCACATATGACAAATAAGGGATGTTAACACAACCTCTTCTCCTCATCCAGGCCATGGAAAATGCCCATGTGGATGCTGTGATGATCCTGGGTGAGGCTTTTGCCTCCAAGGAGCCATTTCATTTCGGGGCGCAGAGCACCACAGAGCGCATCCACAACCTCATCCCCGTCATGCTGAAACAGCGCCTCATCCCTCCACCAGAAGAAACCTACTCCCTGCACCGCAAAATGGGCGGCTCCTTCCTCATCTGCTCCCGCCTGAATGCTAAGCTAAGTTGCAAAAATATGTTTGACAAGGCCTACAACAATTACTGGAGCAACAAGAAAAAAGGACCAAGCCAGTGACAGATAGGGCTTGTCAAACAGGAGAAACACGGATAAGCACAAAATGCTCTGGCCAATCACTCGAATGTAAACAAATGGCACTTTTGTCTCGACTGACCCAGCCGTACCATCATACATGTTTGTTTTTGGCTTTTGTTTTTCCTTTTGAGTGTTTTAATGGGAAATAATATCCATGATTTATCCATGGTCGTGTGGTGCAAAGATTGCTATTCAAACGGATGTATCTATGTGCCTACGGAAACTCCTATTGGTTACTCATCAGGTGTGGCGATTGGCTGTAGAACGTTTCATAACCAAGCCAGTTTTTTCCAGGTTGCTGGACTACATTTGTGAGGACCGTCTCCCTAAATCAGTATATTAACTCTTTGTTTATTGTTTGAGAAAGCATTACAATGTGTATTTTTCTTCTTCTTTTTTGGTTTGTGATTTGTGAATATTATGCACAATATTGGCCGAAGTATGAAAAAGGGAAGTCCCTGAATGAAAAGATCGGAAGACAGGGCAGGTTTTGATGCTACAGTCACATATTTGTTATCAGTGTGTAGGTTGGCTACAAGCTTGCTTGTTTTAGCCTGTTAAAACCACCACAACTACTTTGTCATAATGCATTTTAAAAAGCTAGGATATTAATAATGATGGGATGAGGTGTCACTTCTCTGATGTGTGAGATGTACATGAATTTAAACGTGCCTACATGAAGGTAAGAACTTGAAAGCATTATGGTTTGATATCAGAGCATTGATGGAAAAGGCGTTTTTCTAATGTTCCTGCTATTGGCTTTCTTACTAAAAAATTGTGATAAAATTGTCTGAGAATATTAAATTTTTGGAATCAACACAGCAGGCTTGTTGTTTATGTCTACTCATATGTCCATATAACATAAATACATAGAATTGTCATTTTCACCGATTTAACAGTTAAAGCATTTGAAGCAAGAGCATTTACATGTACCGGTTTAAGACAGATTGAAGTTTGGCCATTGCATTTTCATTTGCTGGACACCTAAGAAGACCGTGATGTGAGTCATGGAAGAGCACATTAACACGTTCCACAATGTTCACTTGGGAAGATGCTATATTTAAGCTGGGACACACGTAGGTAGGGTTGAAGGTATGGTGCATTGTCACCAGTACTGCTGGTTTATCAGCTGTAAAGACAGATAAAAAAATTAAGAATAATTTAACATTTAGAATTTAAATTTAAATTGTCCAAGATGTGCAATTTGGTGCAAGAAGGACTGAACCTATGAAATTGCCATTTGCAGACTAGTCCTATAACCATTATAGGAAACCTTTATTAAACTGGCTACATTTCTCTCAAATACAATATTCAGATATAATATGAAAACTAGTTAAGCATTGTTCTAATAAGTAATTACCTGGAATTTTCTTCAATGCTTCTTCGGTGTCAGTTCCAGCTCGTGATGCCACAGAACTGAAGGCCAGTATCAACTGACAGTCCCATAAATCACTCTCTTTAACTCCCTTGAGCTGGGAAAGAATTTGCTTGTCCGTTCCCAAGGTTTGACCACAAACAAATGGATGCACTCTGACTGAAGGCTCTGCAAAAGAAATATATTAGGAGGGTGGGTATGAAATATATATGTATATATATTATAAAAAACGCAAAATAGAAGCATTTGCACTAGTGCTCTCAGACTTCAGAAACTCGCTGTATATTTTAATAATGCAAAGTAAATATAATCTCTTACTCTGGTTTACCTTTTTACAAAGCTAAGTTTGCAAAAATGTGGTTTTGAGCACTTGAATGAAAGGGCATGTACTCTTAGGAGAAATCAGAATTTTTACTTCTACTCACCAAAAGAGTGAGTCTGCATGGTTGGAGAGTTCATATCTGTTGGGAATGCGCTTGTAAATGTTCTCCTGCTTGACGTTCCCTCTTTATCCCAGTCCTCTTTTCTAGCAGATGGCTCAGTGAGACTGTTCAAGACCTCAATGTATGGTTTCAATGATGCCTGTGCTGCTTTGAGCTGATCCTCCATTTGTCTAAACGCTCGAAGGGACTCCTTCAAAACATCCTGTACAGCAGCATCATCTAAGAAAAAGTAATTCATTTCGCTATGAAACATCTCTTTAACAAAGAACTCCACTGGTTCTCTGCTACAACTGAAAATGGTAGATTTGTAGGTCATAAGTAACTCACTGTTTTTGTTTTTGTGCATTAAATGCTTCAGTGCACCGGCCAATGTTTCTGGGCCATGTTGAAGTGAATCCTTTCAGGAATCAAATAATAAATAATTACAGATGAGTACTCACAAAAAATATATGGAGCATGTATGCACTCAATTTACATTGTATTTGGTTTCTGTAACATGACGTTTTAGTATTAAATGTATAAAATGACCCCAAAAAGTCTCAATTAATATTATATTAATGTTACAGTATATTAATAATAAATATTTGCACACCTGCTGGTTGTCAAATGTTAGTGGAACCCGTTCATCGTTAAAGTGATGAACTACACCTGTGTGAACTTCAGTTTGGAGCAAATGGCCTCAAACATGCATCCAAAATAGCGTTTGGTACTTATTGGTTGTTTAAAAAAAAAAATGCCACTACGTTTGATATTTTGTTGTCTAAAACCATGAATCTCCTATTCTTTTAGGAGTGATTTGAGTGTGCGAATATTTTTGGAGGGCCAGTGAAGTTCAATTCCACCAGCATACTGACCAAAGAAAGACAATACCTTCACTGTGTCTGTGATGAGTGTCATAATTGTCCTTCTGAGCTGAAAGTTCCTAATACCAGGAAAAAGCTCATTCAGATCCTCTCTTGTCAAAGTAAGGATTTGAGGATCATCAATGCCTGCCTCTAGAAACAGGTGGACATAATGGAGCATGACACACTGCAAGAGCTTAGTTTTATACATGTATTTTTTACATTTGTCTTGGGGGTGTATTAAATAAATGGCAATAGAAACATTATCAGGTGACATACATACCATCTAGGACAGAAGACTGAGAGATTTCATGGATTTGTTGTCGAAGAGCTCTACCCTTCTTGAAAAATTTAGAAATAGAGATGGTAGTTAAATTTTAACCCTGACACAAGCACCCTTTTATAAAGACTTCCTTGCCAGCACATACCTTAACATCTGAAGCAACGATAGTGTATTTTGTAATATTAATATTAGTTTGTAAAGAAAAGATGTTAGGTGTTTGCTAATTGTACCTTTTCCTTTGTGGACCTCCATGTGTTTGAAGTAATCAACGCTAATCCACTGGAAAACCAAGAAGACCCTGCGCTGCTCATTTCTGGTGTATTGAAACCGAAAGTTGATGTTGCTCAAACTAAATTGGTTCAATTCTGTATACACACTGACTCCGGTTCAGCCGCGGCGTCTCAACCGCAGCAAGAAGTAAAAACAGAGGCGTGTCAAAATCTGATCTAGGACCTGCAGTCTCCAGTGATAGGTTGTTTTAGCGTGAAGACCCGCCCCTTTTGCTGTGTTGTGGGAAGAGCGTTTTCTCATTGGCTGGTGGAGAAAAGGGGCGTATTATGTATGAAGTGATCTCACCGAGAGGACGGTAATGTTATAGCTACTCGACTGTTTTGTTAACATTGAGTGTTGAATATGCCTTTCTAAAATGAAAGTTTATTGTATATCGATGTAATACGGATTGTATGACGGTTGCGTACATCCGCAGAGGGTTTATTTGACGTAATGCCGTCATGCCTTTTTTTTTTGGCTGGGAATATTGGTGGGCAGTGATGGTGGCAGTCTTGAAGACTACACTTAAGCACTGCAATAAAGAAGCATGTAGGGCTGCATGCAGCTTCTGTGTGCAAATGCAGGCTTAGTCCATGCATTCAGATGTGTTTTATTTTTCAAATTCTTAGCCTTAGTGCAACCGATATCTGCTTGAGGGACACTGAATTAATGAAATAACGAAATTCCACAAAGCAGCTTACCTATATGTGACTGTTATTTATTTGTTTTTGATTATGATAAAATAATGATCTAATATTGATAGCAGTGGATCCCTATCCATGCTTCTCTGTATGCAGCACTGATTTGTGTGGAATAGGATCATGGATCAGACCCAGGATAACATGTCTGCCACATGTGTACCCAGCAAGAGGAAAATGTCAAAACCAAAACTAAACCCCCAAACACCAGGTAATTCTGTATTAATGTAAGATTTATTAAATTCTAAACTTTGTAAACCCTATATGGCTTATTGTGATGTGGTTGCACTCCCGGATCATATGATCACATGCAGTCTGAAATGAATTAAATTTACATTTTGATCTATTAAATATGTCATTTCTGAGTGGTTATATTTATTAAATCTATTATTATATTATTCTAAAGAGTTGATTGCGTCCTCAACAGATGTCATGAAAGATTTGGGAAGAGAGGCTGAAAATAGTGGAATGAAACCATCCAAAGTAAGTCCAAGCATCCTCACCATAAGTTATGCATCAATATGTCAGTATATATAGAATATATTTAGGTAATTAATCAAATTAAACATGAGACTGTCAAAACTAATATTGTTACTGCATTTTTGTTACTGAATTTTAGAATGAGAGGACAAGCTCTCAGAAAATAAAGAGAACTTACACCAGAAAAAAGTGAGTTTTGCCAACAAAAAATGTGTGCCAACATTTTTCGGTTACCAAATGTTAACTGCATTTAACAAATTTTAATCACTTAGTCTGTTCTCAGATTCAGAATCATTTGAAAAATATTTGCCCCTTCAGTAGTAATGTATTGCACCATATACTGAATTAATTATGATGTCAAAACGTCATGTCTTAAGGTACCATGATCTCCAGCCTGTGGTTATGAGACCTACAGAAGATTCAGACCATGGGTCATCTTGCAGTTCAGTTATTACATCCAGTCTGGTCAGTGGTTCGGAAAGCCAATATATGAACACTGACCACACCAGCGAAATGATGGGAAAAACTGATGGATCCAGTTCAGACACATTAATAGAGACAAGTAAGTACAGACTTATATATAAATAGAATAAATTGATATATGACATTTTAAATAATGTTTTTATGCTACAGATTTTAAGCTAAAGAAGAAGCACAAGATTGAGGAAACTGACCAGCCCTCCTTAAAAAAGTACATAGAGGAAGTAAAGCAATCCGGTATGCAGTTCTTCAGTTTTTCTTCTATAATTCATGATACAACATGAATAGTGCAGACTACATCTTTTTCGTTTAACAGTACCTGTTATAGTTCCCGTTGCTCAGTTCACTCAGAAGAATCAGATAACTGATAGCACACAGGAGCGGAAATCATCTCAGCACACCAAGAAGGAGTCACCTGTTTATCCGCCAGGTAAATGAGACAGTGGCTAAATGAAAACAGCACAGACATATTTTTTAAGTATTCATAATATATATTTTGTGGTTCTTTACAGGAAGTCAGGAGGAAAAATGGCAGCTTCAGATTTTGGCAAAGGGTAGAGTAAGCTGCCCAAAATGCAAAAGTGTTGGAAGAAAGACAGTGGATGGGTTAAAGAAGCACCTGGAAACCTGCAAGCTGGTACATTCATATAGCAAAGTTTGTGAAAATATCATAGAGATATAGCAGATTTTTTTGTACTTGTCTGAATTCCGCACCTGATTTTGTTTTTGTTCTTTGTGTAGAATCCTTTTACATGTCCACACTGTGAAAAACAACTGAAAACTTCAACAGGAATGAAGTACCACCTCATGGCTGACCATAACAACTTGGTTAGGTTTTTTTCTTTTTCTAAACTGGTAGTGACATTGACAGTGAAAATTATAATATTGACACAAAAAAAATATTTTCTTTGTTTGTTTTTTCAGCCCATTCCAGATACAGGGAATGACCTAGTTGACCAAGCAGTAAAGGAGAAATTACGGAAAGTATTAAAAAGGATGGGCAAATTAAAATGTTCAAAAGAGGTGTGGTCATTTATCTTTATAGAATTAAATGCAGCTTAAAAGGCTTTGGAGGTCAGCATATAAAAAAAACTGAAAAATATTAGTACTAAACAAGAAAATTAAAATAAAAACGCTACCATTCAAACGTTTGGGGTCAGTTAGATTTTCTAAAAATAAATGAATACTTTTATTCAGCAAAGATGCATTAAATAATCCTGGGGAAAAAAGTATCACAGTTTCCACAAAAATATGAAGCAGTACTCTTTTCAACATTTATAAAAATAAGAAATGTTTCTTGAGCACCAAGTCAGCATATTAAAATGAATTCTTGAAGGATCATGTGTTATTTTAAACTGTAATAATATTTCACAATCCTGACATAAATATGAAATATTATATTTCATATAAATATTAAATCTTATTATATGATATGAAATATAATGAAATAATCCTGAAGAACTTGTATCATGGGTTTCCACAAAAATACTAAGCAGCAGAACTGTTTTCAACAATTATAATAATAAGAAATTAATGATTTCTGAAGTATCATGAGTTATTTCAAATTGTAATATTTCACAGTATTACTGTTTTTACTGTATTTTGGTCAAATAAAAGCAGACCTGGTAAGCATTAGAGACTTCTTGCAAAAATATTTTTAAAATCTTATAGACCCCAAACTTTTGAACAGTAGTGTAAAAGTGAAAAATATTAAAAGGTAGATAAAATAATAAATAAATAATAATAGTAACATTTTAAACAATGACTCTATAGCATTGTAGATGTTTAGAATTACCTTAAAAGATGCTGAATGGTGTGTTTTAGGGTTGCACTGGAAGTTTCACTAGTATAATGGGTTATGTGTACCACATGAAGAAATGCGGCAAAGAGGCGTCAGAGCTGGAGAAGCTCTTATTGAACTGCAAACACTGCGGAAAAGCGTATCGTTCCAGAGCGGGCCTGGAGTACCATGTCAAGCACGAACACAGTCCGGTGAGTCCTCCTCTTCATTATTCAATAAGCATTTGCCTAGATGTCTGTTCTGATGTAACAGATTCCTATTCCAGGGTTTCTGCAGGATTTTTAAGCTCAAATTTAATGGCCGTGCTATTAAAATTATTTAGATAATTCACATCGAGTGGCCATGTCTATAGTACCATATTAAACTGTAAAATTACTTTAAAAAGCATAATTTACCGTTCAGATACAAGTTTTCACAAAAACAAAGTTTTATAAAATGATAAACTTTACATTTCAGCCTAAACCATTGTTAAGACAATGGATGAGTCAAAAGTATTATTATATGAATTTAAACAATTATTATCAATAAATTATTATATCAATTAAATAACTTTTTTCTAAAAGTGTGCACCATCTTTTGAGTCAAATTCTTGCATTTGGGTTGTTACCAAGCAAATTAAATCAGTATCAACAAAACTGATCTTTGCAATGCAGAGGAAACACAGAAGCTGCATCTGAAGTGGCATTTAGATGCATTTATACACTTTAATGCAGTTCTGAGGGACATTAAATACTCTAACCTGCAGTTACAATTGCATAAATAATGTTTTGATATTTTAAACATAAAACATTGAAAACTGATGTTTGAAATTATTTAAAAAATGAAAAGATACTTTAAATATGAAATTAAAACCGCCAGTAGGTGGCAGCAAGTCACCGTTAATAAGTGAGTCATTGCGATTGAACCGAATCATTTAAACGGTTGATTCATTCAGGAACGAAACACCGTCGTGTTGCTCAGAGACACTAAACAGCGCTGTGGCTGTGTTTGAAATGATTTTTGTTGGAAAAATAGAGCAAAAACAGGAAATATGGTGTCTAAAACGTAAGTATCTTAATATTAACTACTTGTTTATTGAACTGTAGTATAAAATCAATATCACATTTGTAATCATGCTTACTTTTGGCGAAAAACCGGCACTCTTCGTGTGATATTAACTATATCAAATGATTTAAATATATATATTTTCTGCCCCATATCTTAAATTATGTGATAATTATAAATGCATTTTAATAGACTGATTCATGCAGTGAAAGAACGCACTCTAAATGAGCACGCGCACCAATCTAACCTACTAGACTTTATCACCTAATGTATGCGCGCACTCTGTAGGTGTTGGGTCGATTTTCGCATTGGTATGAACGCTGAACAAAACAACAGTTTTATTGAAAATGCTCATTCATTCTCTGCCAGCAGGTGGAGCGTTTGGTAGAAATATCACTGTTTCCCCGGTAACGGCAGAACACAAAGCAGCGCAGCACCGGATTTTGAACGTGCAGCGCTTGTTTATTCAATGAAATCATAGCCTTTTGAAGTTTAATCGTCACATTCAGCCATATCGCAATTCTGGTCTTTCCATCCCCAAATTTAAGACCTTTTGAAATCATAATTAAGACTTTCTTGTACAATTTAAGACTTTTTTAATACCCGCGGAAACCCTGTATTCAGGCTGTTGATGTTTTCATGAATGAACAGTCACAATTATCTGTTGTTGCAGACGACCCAAGAAAGTGAAGTAGAGGAGCTGAAGACTCAGAAAGAGCCTATCCCAGAGCGGACGCAGAGCGGTCGGGCCAAGCGCTTGTCGGCGCAGGTGGCCGTGTTCCACCTGAGGGAGATCGCCAGTGAGGAGCTGCTGAAGGAATGGCCCAAAAGGAAAGTGCAGCGTGACCTGGTACCAGACGAGAGGAAGGTGCTGCAAAACATGTATATGTCAAACTATGCCAACATGTTGTAATTGCAGGGCTGTGAAGAAGTCAGAACCTGTGTGAAGCTCTTTTTGGTAAGGCAGCATCAGCTTTGTTTGTTTTACACATTTTCATGGATTCACTAAAAGGTTTGAGAACTGTGAATGAAGAATCAATCTTGTGTTCATTTTTATAAGCATTTATGGTATTTTTGTGTCTATGTAGCTGAAGTATTCTCGTCCAGGTTTGCCGGCCTTCAGTCAGGAGACTCTACGGAAGTGGAATAATGAAGTCAAACTGCATAAAAAAGTGCAGTGTCCAAACAAGGTGAATATCATGCATAAACAGTTATTATTCCAGGCGTTTTTACCATTGTGTTTGAATTTAAAGGGCCATTCATTAGTGTTTTGTGCATGTTTTGCACTGATTGTGGCATTATGCAAAAGCAAGGATTTTCAGTGAATGAATGGTTTACTGAACTAAATGTGTAATGATCATCTTTGTTGTCAAATTAGGGATGTAACTGCTTCTATACCAGCGTATCTGGCTTAAAGGCTCATCTTGGGCTATGTACCTTGGTAAGGAATAAATTTCCTTTCAGACATGTAACACACAAAATACAGTGAAAACAGTAATATTGTGAAATATTATTACAATTTAAAATAACTGTTTTCTTTTTAAATACATTTTAAATAGTAATTTATTCCAGTCGTGGCAAAGCTGAATTTTTAGCAGCCATTACTCTAGTCTTCAGTGTCACACGATCCTTTGGAAATCATTCTAATATGCTGATTTGGTGCTCAAGAAACCTTTTTTATATTTATATTTTTCCTTAATAAATATAAATGTCAAAAGAGTACTATAAATTTGAAATAGAAACCTTTTGTAAGGTTACGAATGTCTTAACTGTCACTTTTGATCAGTTTAATGCATCCTTGCAGACATTAATGTCTTTCAGAAAATCGTACTGACCCCAAACTTTTGAATGGTGTAGTGTAGTTTGACCAGAAAAGATAGTCATCTGTACAGTATAACTAAATAACTATTGCTTTGTTATTGGTACCTAAATCAGTAGGTTTCTATTGATTTTTCTTGTTTAATGAAAAGTTATGAAAACCTTCTTTTTTTTTTCTCTCTGCAGGGTGAATTTGAGACTGGGAAATATAAATGCTTGATATGTAAGAAAGAATTCAACTCCGAAAGTGGAGTCAAGTATCATATTAATTCCATTCATTCTCAGGTAACACATTAAATGTTTATTTTATTACATTTTCTGCTCTTTATATATCATAAAAATGTATCTTTTTATAATAAGTATTCTCATTGTTATTATTTTTCATAGGATTGGTTCGTTATTCGGTCCAAATCTAAGAGTTCAAAGTTAGATAAACTGCACAAGACTGAGCCAAAGGAAGATTCCATGAAGAGTCCAGACCTTCCCTTACCAAACCCAAACCTCAGTTTTCCCAGCACCTGGCAGGATAGACAGATGTCAGCGGTGCCCATGTCAAGTGGAGTGGAAACCCCTGGAAGAGTGGAAATAAAGAGGAAGGAGGAGCAAAACAAACAGAAAGAGAAGGAAAGCAGGCAGGAGAAAGACTGCTATGAGTTCAGCGGCAGTGACAGTCCCAGCAGTAGCAGCAGTAGTGAGAGCTCCAGCAGCGAGTCAGAGACCGAGGACCCAGCGGCACACAGACATGACAAATGGGCCCTCAGCAGGCCCCTCACGAAGCCTGTGTCCAGCCAGCAACCTGAAAGTGATTCATAAACCATTCCTTTTCCAAATATGGAGTTTTTCCAGTGTTCATCTCCAAAGATTAAAGAGATACACATCCATTCAAAGGTTTAGGGTCTGTAAGATTTGAAAGATGTCTCTAATGCTCACCAAGGCTGCATTTATTTGATCAAAAATACCGGCAAAACTGTCAAATTGTGAAAGATCATTACAATTTAAAATAACTAATTTCTATTTTGATATATTTTAAAAATATATGCAAAGCTGAATTTCCAGTAGCCATTACTCCAGTCTTTAGTGTCACACGATCCTTCAGAAATCATTCTAATATGCTGATTTGGTGCTCAAGAAATCAACATTAAAAACAGTGCTGCTTAATATTTTAGTGGAAACCATTATACTTTTCATGATTTGATGAATATAAATATAGAACAGAATTTAATAACATTATGTCTTTACTTTTGAGAAATTGAATGCATCCTTGTTGACTCATATTTTTATTTGTAGGATTTGCTGAATTGTGCTTCCCTTTTATTGACAAGAGGAACTGCATATATTGAAAGGCCACATGCAAATATTTAATAATGTCTTTGAAAGTAATATGACAATTTGACTTTATTATTTATTTCATTTTAGGAATAAAGTATAAGCCATGTGTACTGAATGTAGTAGAGCATTATGTTTATTTTTCTGTAAGCTTTGTCTCATGCTCTGTACCTCTAAGTTTCACAGTGAACCAGTGACCGACTTTATTAAAGCAGTTGCATGCAACAATGTTCTTGAATGCTGCTGGT
>NW_015556110.1:660134-665642 GCF_001515605.1 Sinocyclocheilus anshuiensis | reverse complement strand
GGGGGGGTATTATTAAGTGTGATTCTGACACCACAGAAATGATGCTCTGTAACAGCTAAATTGGCCTTTAGTATGAAGGTACATAGTGCTTTAGAAAAATTCTTCCTGGATGTCAGGGAGAGGAAATGTGTTTGTTGAAATGCATTTAAAAGCTGTTGTCTTGATTTGAATTAAAATCCATGAAATGGATTTGTCTGTTGAGGTCTTTGTTCCTTAATTTTTTTTTTGACACAAATTCACATATTTCTTTCTGCCAACAATACATGAAATTACATGTAAATATACATGCAAACGAATGCACAAAGTAGATATAGCCTACATATGTTAAATATGTACAGTTAGTCCTCTTTAATGTTTAAAATGTGAAAAACATTTTAAAAAATCGTTCAGAAAATAAATGTTTATATGTGCGCTTGTTTTTTTTTATTTTTATTTTTTTATGTGTGTTCAGCAATGTCAGTTTTGTGTACAGTTTTTAATTCCTGTGGAATCCACATCTGGATTTATCAATACTAAATTAATATTAATAATGTTTAATTAATACTTTTATTTATTTATTTTTAACGTTATATCAAATACGATTATCATTATTATATTGTATATTTTTTAACTTTAAATAAATTTAAAATTTTATTTTAAAAAATATCACACAAGGGGGTTAATCTTCAAAATACACCTCCAAAAGATTAACGTTACACAGCCTAAAAGGGCATTTTTTTGTTATGCGTAAGTTTTAACATTTAAAGAAAATCAAAGGGAGAGAATAGGAGGAGAGTGTGTCTATTATTTTTGTACATGCATGGGACAAAGTCCTGTAACGTTACTCTGCTTGACCACATTGACACCGCCTCGTGGTCAGGCGGGATTACGCACAGATTTAAAAGCATCTCTGGCGGCAGTGCTGGATAGAGGGCGGTAGTGAGCAAGCGAGGTCACAGGCGAGCGTTACAACATGGCGGCGATGGCAAACTGATATGTCTAAAATGCTTTAGCCGAAGAGTGTCGTGGAAATCAGCAAATTTCTGTACAGCGCATCTGAATATTAGCGTTTTAATGTAAATAGGGATACGGACACATTGTATCTAGCTGGCGTCTGACTGCGGTGAGTGTTTGATTGTGTCGAGTGAGTTGGATTCGAACCCGCGTGAACCTTCTGCTGTGTGCTTGAAGGAAAGAGGGAACGATCAGCCTGAGCCACTGATAAAACTCGTCAGTGAGGAGAAAAAGCCCATGTCTTTCCTGTGCTTTCCTAATGTAGTAACAAGTCTTTTGAGACTATTATAAAGTTGTATTTTAGAAGAGACTAAGACTTCAGTAGAAACATCTCTCAACGCACTAACGTTATATATTTATTTTAAAAACCGTTTTATGTTGAGTGGAAGCTTTCTACAGAGTAACGTCAAATGCATTTGTTTTGCCGCAGGAGAATTAATTACTTGATTTAATTATTGTTTAACAAAACAGTATTCTCAGTTTGCTGTAGGCAAGTCGCCTGTCATCGCTATTTTGCGCATGCGTGGATTTACTACTGAATAATTCTGGTATCACTAACAGAGAGAAGTACCAACAAAACGTGATGAGGTGATAATACCTTGGGTTATGGATATGTGTCTTTTGACTTTGTAGTATCATGGAAACTTACATTATCTAGGAGAATCCATATATTTATACGACTTTGTGTGTAAAATCAACATTATTCTGTACTTCTAGACTGTACTGGCAGGAGTTCTTTGAAAGAACGGGAATTAATGGCAGCTGCTGCCCTAAAGTTGAGTGAGCAGAAAGGTGAAAAAATGGGTTTGCCATGTGAAAAAGATACAGATGACCAACCAGCACAGATTAACCATGAGAATAAAGGAGCGGCTCAGGATTCAGGTGAAGTTCTTGACTCTTCGGAGACGCAGAAGATAGAGTCAGAGATGCAAAGGCCTGGTAAGCGGCCAAAGACCAAAACTCTCATACAGTGCTACATTAGTATCATTAAGATACTATAATAGTTTTGTCCTTTTTACTAATCTTTTTTTTTATGCATGCATGTCCAATCATAAATGTATCTATTCCCACATCGTTCTTTGAAACTTTTTTTATTGTTGTGACATTCTTAGCACAAACGCCTAGCTCTAAGGTTCCCCCAGGTATGGATCAGGAAAACCAACTTGATACAGAGGAAACCCAAAAGAAGAAAGGACCAAAGGCAAAGACTCCTGCCAAAAGGAGAAGAAAGGAGATCATTCCACAGACTCCACCACAACATGACAGTTCAGCAGTCTCTGATACTTCTGAACTCACTTCTAGTGGTCGGCCCAAGAGGAGAGCTGCTAAAGTGTATGTTCTCTAGCTGTATGCAATTTCCCAAAATCCATACTGCATGCTGTATGCAAAATGTACAATGCACACTTGCATTAAACCTGGTCATCATTATAAAGCAGTCACATGCACACAAAAAAGACACATTACTATTATTCAGTTTCTAAATTACAATATTTACTATATCTGCTGAAAGCCAATGCATTGCAGTCCTGCAGCAGAGTGAGTCATCTTTCTCCAGAATAACCAAGGGTCAGATGACATGTTCTGATCAGGACTTGAACTCAGGTTGTTTCACACACCAGGCAACAATCTTACCGTTGAGCTACTCACAAAGTGGCTTTTTCAAAGAAAAAAAAATCCACAAGCAAAAACAGATGGCAATCGAAAACTCTAAATCACTAAACAGTTTTGGCATTTTTGCACAGCATTTCAACACAAATTCCAACATCTTGTTTATTAACCAACTGCAATACAGTTTCACCTGCTTGAAAAGGTGCAATATTTTCACACAAGTGAAACTAGTCGCAGGTTTTTTTGGTTGAAATACTGTGTGTTTTCATTACGGTTTTGTCATTTTTTACCCAATAAAACTAAAAACTTGTTATATTTCATTAGGATGTGATTCGTTCTGATCAGCTGCAAATTTTATAATCAGATTTTCTTTATTAGTGCTTTAGATTATCTCCACAACCTTGCCAAGGATCTTGGTGCTCCATCAAAATCCTCAATTAAAGAAACGACCAAGTCCGGTGAAGCGGATGGCACTGACAAGAAAAAGAAAACCGGAAGGGGGACCAAAAGAAAAACTCCAGATTATAAAAGCAACTCTGATGGCGATGAGGACTTTTCCCCAGGAAAAGACGAAGAGGCAGAGAGCGACGATGAAGAAGATTCAGAGCCAGACTTCAGCTTGAACATAGAGCGCAGATTATCCAGACCATCCTGCAGACCACCCAGAGGAAATTATGTGAGTAGTTTATAATCAGATACTTTTGCACTGTTGGATGATTTTGACATTAATTTCCATATCTGTGTTGTCTAATTTTTTAATTGTGTTCTGCTCAATAGCATTGTCTTCTTCCAAATGGATTGGCTAACAATGTCATGGAGCCTGTTTGGAACTGTTTTAGTAGGACCAAAGAATTGTAAGCCATCCGCTTTTCAAAAGATGATGTCAAATTTAACAGTTCATAGTATCTGTGTCACTTGTATCTTAATAATGCTTGTCCTTCTTTCACCAAATGCTCTTGCTAGCCGGTATGAAAACTTTTCCCCCTGGGTTTTTCCAGAGTGGATTCCTTCTGCCAAAGATTGGCATTTCCTGTCTAAGAGGTATTAGTGTAGCTAAATACCACATAATATTAATGGAATCCAAGAAATCTTCATTTTAACAGTCATTTTGTTTCAATTAACAGTGAGGCTGAAAAATATTTACCCCAAGAGAAAGAATCGGCTTCTTTTACCTTTACACGGGAAAGCATCAAAGGACAGATCAAACTGCAAACAGTGAAGAGGTAAAATATCATTAGATTAACATATACATTTCCACTAATCTGAATCCCGTTCACACTGACCAGTTGGTTGCTAGTAAGGAAATTAATGACACTGACAATCGCTGTCATTGTCTCTTCTGTACAAATGTTTGTTACACAGTGTGATTGTTGCAGTTATTAATATATGAAATGTATTACAATTAATTTCAGCTAGTACAGGGATTCCCCAATTTTTCTTTGTCAGAACCCTATTGACCAAGATTATTTACTTGAAGTACTCACTGAGAGTTAATATTGGAATAATTTAACAACACATTTGCATGTTTAATAATTCATGGTTCCCTGCAGTTCACTATTTCAACAAACAAATATTTCAATAATATGCGGTTCATACCTCAGTTTGGGAAAAACTGATTTTAGATAGCTAGTAGATTAATGACTTTTCCGTTTTTTGTAAAAAAAAATGTAAGGAAATTGCAAAGTGCATTACTATTCAAAAATTTGGGGTTGGCAAGATTTTTTAATGTTTTTAAAAGAAGTCTTTTATGCTCACCAGGGCTGCATTTATTTGATAAAAAATACATTAAAAACAGTAATTGATTATAATATTTTAGTATTATAATATTATAGTATATGAAATATTATAAATATTTAAAAATGTTAAATGTGATTTACTCCAGTCTTCCGTGTCACATGATCCTTCAGAAATCATTCTAATATGCTGATTTGTTGCTCAAGAAACTTTTCTTCTTATTATTATTATCCGTGTTAAAAACAATTGCACTGCATATTATTTTTGAGGAAGCTGATACGTTTTTTGTCAAGATTCTTAGATGAGTGGAAAGTTTAAAAGAGCATTTATTTTAAATGGAAATCTGAATAATGCATAATAAAAAATAAAAAAAAAGTACTGACCCCAAACTTTTGAACAGTAGTATATGTCTACTCGTATGTAATGGTGTATGCTAATCTGCAGGTTTGAATCATTGCCACATCATTCTGAGCGCTGGGATGCTCTGTTCTTTGTGGGGGGTCCTGTTCGGTCCTTGGAGTGGTGCCCGTGTCCTGACGGGGCGGCAAAAAGACAGTATGCCGCTATCTACTGCCACAAAGACATGGATGACGAACACAAAATCAATAAGCTGCACACAGGTCCTGTCTTGCTGCAGCTGTGGGACATCGGAGACCTTCAGTGCAAAAGCAGGTGACCCAGATAAGACACTTACAGATCGGCTTTAAAAGGAAATGTTTGGTTTTACAATAAATTGGTAATTTTTTTACTTTATCCCCCCACTTCAGGCCCTCAACTGCTCCTCATCTAGCATATGCTTTGGCGATAGATGATGGATGCATCTGGAATATAAGGTGGTGTCCTGCGGGAGTGTGGGAGCTGCCCTCTACCAGCAGAAAGGTTAGAAATGACAGAGGAAAAAGTCTAAGAATATTCATAAGGATTTTGTATTAAACAACTGTACAAATGTTTTTTAAGTAGTGTACATTGGTGTAAATGTATTTCTTGTTTTTCTCAGGCTCCACAGATGCCTAGATTAGGTGTTCTAGCAGCAGCTTTCTCTAATGGAACCATTGGTGTCTACAGTCTTCCACACCCAGAAGCCCTTACAGCACACCATCAGAGTAAAGGTGAGGAAATGGTCAACTGCATAACCTGTGCTTCTTATTTCTTTAGTGGGGTTATATATATATA
>NW_015556110.1:645798-660003 GCF_001515605.1 Sinocyclocheilus anshuiensis | reverse complement strand
TTTGTTTTTATTTATTTATTTTTGCATTCAGGTCCACTTGAAATGGTTGTTCCAAAGACAGTCAAAGTTTAGTTTTCCATAACTATTTTCACTCTCTTTGTCTCTTTGACACATGAGGCTGTTTTTTAGAACAGAGATGTCCAATCTTGCTCCTGGAAAGCCACCTTCCTGTAGAGTTTAGCTCCAATCCCAAACACACCTAAGCAGTGTGTCGGAGCAGGGCTGGACCTGAAGTCTGTGGATTGGTAGCTTTGCGGGAGCAGGGTTGGAGATGCCTGCTCTGCTGGAATGTAGTCACTCCTAATTTAGAAACTCCCAGTGAATTCATGTGCAATGTGTTGGTCCTTCCAGAAGAGGGCAGCACAAGACAGAAGAGCCACAAGCCAAGTGCTATAATGCATTTTTCCCATTACCACTAAACAAACGCTAATCTATCTTGTATGATGTCTTTGCTTAATTTTCACAAATATTGAAAAACATAGTTTAAAACAGAACACACTGAATTTCCTGAAATTGTTCAGAAGATTGATTAACTGCATTATTTATTTATTTAGTATTATAAAAATAATTATTCATAATTGTTTAACATTTTTAAAAATAATAATAATAGTAATAGTAATAATAATAATTATTATTATTATTATTGAATGAAAAGATGAACTGGTCAAATCAAATGATTATAACAAGAGCAATAATTAAAATTCATTCATTTAATAATAATAATAAGAAGAAGAATTACAAATAATGATTACAAACAATGATCAGTAATATGTAATGATTAGTACAAAAAAGTAATTGTAATACAATAACTATTATTATTTATGTTATATAAATATTTATTATTATATAATTATTAATTAAATTAATAAGTAATATTATATTAATTAATTAATAACAATAATTATTATTATATAAATAATAAATATTATTATAATAATTATTATTATTACTATTGAATGAATAAATGATAATTGTTCTAACTTAAAATTATTTGATTTAATTGATTCACCTATACATTTAATGATGATAATAATAGTTAATATTATTATTACTATTAAATATTATTATGATAATTATTATTATTACTATTGAATGACTAAATGATAATTGATCTTGTTAAAATGATTTGATTTAATTGATTCATCTATTCATTCATTCAATGATAATAATAGTCAATATTATTATTACAATTATTATATAACAATAGTTATTTATATAATAATAGTAAAAATTTTTATTATATAATAATAGTAATAATTTATATAATAGTTGTTATTATTATTAATATTATTACTATTATTATATAAAATAATAACAGTAGTAATAATAATAGTACCTATTATTATTAATGAATGAATGAATAAATTAATCAATAAAATCAAATCATTATAACAGCAAGAACAATTATCATTATTATTATTATTTTTATTAATATTCCACCCTTTAAATCTACTTACCTGTACAATATTAGTCAAGCTTTAGTATTTTACAACAAGATTTCAAACAAATATTTTTTTGAAGCTATTCAGGCACATAGATGTGGATGTGAGGATTTTAATTTATTTCATTGCACATCTCAAGGCCTCATGCTCTGATAAAATGGCCAGCGTAGGCTGATTGTCCCATGGGAGCTCATAATGGCCTCTCCTCAGGGAGTGCTGGGAACAGACTGATGACCTGCCATCTGCCGCATCATTCCCTGTTTTCCTCTTTTCTTTCATTCTCTTAAACACATATTATCTGTGTGTGTGTGTGTGTGTGTTTGCAAAAGATTATCCTCCCAGGGCTTCTCATTCATCACGGTCACAGTGAGAGAGCTAGAAAAGAAAAGTAGGGAGGGACTAGTGCCTATTTGAGTTTCACTGCCTTCAGCCTTTGATTAGCGGCCGCCCTTTTCACAGCAGTGAAATGCTGCTTATCTACAGTTATACTGATCTCTCCTCCTAGCTGAGTCTGCTTTATGAGCTATTGACCGTTCTGCAAGCAAAAGGCGTATTTTTCCAATGACCATTCAAACAAATCAGCGTGTTCTGACTAAATGAAATTCTTGGCAAGAAGCATGTAAATAGCAAGCATTTTATTATATTATGCTGCTTTAGATGTTGCAGAATTCAGAATACATACATTAAATGGGAATGCTAACGGATAGCTTTTCTACAGGTACCACAGGCTTGGCTGAACTCTAAAGAGCCTTCTGACAATCACGAATGATGACAGTAAGAGAGAGAGAGACAGACTAGTAGTGTCTGTGTGTGTAGCATTCTCCCTCTAGCACTGATCTGCTACTACTGTGTTTAGCCTTGGGTTAACATGATGAATGCACATCATAATTTAATTGATTGAGCATAGAGCTTACCAATCCATCATATCTCAACAGCAGATAATATATTTATACTGAGTGATGTAGTCTACTGGTTAAAGATCAAAGCTGCAAATTGAAAGGTTGCAGGTTTGAACCCGGTAAGAAGCGAACCATGAACTTTTTACATTATACCACTGAGACCTAATTTGTAACTCATGTAGCAGTCTTGTTTAAACATAATGGAAACATTTCTTCTTTATGTTGTGCCTAACAGCACCTAGTACCTGCGGTAAAATCATTTTACAATATATCATGCTTTACAATATAATACGTTATTTTAAGATACGGTAATGCAAAATTGTGGTTGCAATGTTCTTGGTTTGTTAATGTTATAGTCATACTAATTCATATAAATATAAAAGTAAATACATTTTTTAATAAAATTGAATATTTGAAAAGCGTTATAAAATTTGTAAAAAAAAAAATACAAATAATTGTATTTTTATTTATAATAAATATCCATTTAAAAGTTTAAGGTACAGTAAGTTTTTTTTTTTTTTCCTTTTTTTTTTTTAAAAAGATAATACTTTTATTCAGCATTAAATTTACTGAGAGTAACATAAAAGACATAATGCCAGAAAACCTTTCTATTTCAAATAGATGCTGTTCCTTTCAACTTTCTATTACTGAAAAATTATCAAAAAAGCAGCATAAATGCAACAAGTAATTGAAAATACAACACAAGTCATTTAAATATAATATTATTTGAACATATAGTTAAATGAAATAATAATAATAATAATTTCAATAAAATGCAATAACGTAATATTTAAATAAGGTGTAATTAAAAAAAATAATCTTATTAAATATGTTATGTCAAGAATGGTCATGGAAAACCGGGAAATATCATGGAATTAAACAGCTTTGTTTTGTTGTTGTTTTTATTAAAATTTTGTTTTTTATAATCCTGGACACTTAAATACATTGTCATTCACATCCTCATCCTCATAACACAGTATGAGTAATAAACTTTACACTTTACACTAGCAAACAAGGGCCATTTCATTGCCATCCTCACTATTTATCATTCAGACATTCAGCTTTTGTACTAGATTTCTCTAGTTATTGAGTAGTGATACGGTCCATCCTTCTGGTCCCTCTGGGGCCCTCTGTGTGGTAGACTCAGGCCCTGCTCCAGTAGAGATAAGAAACCAACTGCCCTTGTTCATTAATGAACCATCTCTTTTCTTCAGTGCTGCCACTGTCTTATTCTCTCTGTTTGTGAACTTCTAATTCATTGATCCTACTCTAAGCTTGAATGTTTTCCTAATTACACTTTCATGAGCCCAGAGGGAGCTGTTCGGATGTAACAAATGCTTTCTTTAAAAATCTCTTTCTCTCAAAGGACTGAAGTTGTTAGTGTCAATTCTTAGTGGAGTATTAAAAGGGGAATATAATAGAAAGAAATCCTGGTTGAATGATAGGCTGGATATTGTCCAACTAAAAAAATGCAGTATGACCTTTCAAACGCTATTCTTTCTCTCGCTGCTCTTTGTATTCCCATTGTGTTCTCCTGATATTACCACAGAAATTGCTTCTCACACTCCACCAGTTTAACATCTCCACACTGGCCCTGGGATGGGCTCAGAAACCGTTTCCTGTTGACAGGCTGTTTGTGGTTCTTGCTGGACTCGCTCTCCTGATGTCTTTGGTCAGTGACCCGGCAATGAGCTCTGGTCAAGAACTCTTTCCACCCTCAGGGAACTAACCTTCATTACTGAGCGTATGGTCCTTCTCACCGACCTCAGACCTGCTCTTTGACTTTTATAGCATGTGTGTGGTGCAGAGAGTGTGTTAGAGAGACATTGTGCATATAAATTACCATCTTTTTTTTTGTTTGTTTGTTTGTTTTTTTTGTTTCATTTTTGGGTTTTATTGTCTTTTTTTAGTTTTTGTTATCTTTTTAATGTGCTTTTATTGTTGTTTTACTTGATTTTTTTAAATTTAGCTTTTTAAATATTTTTACTTGCTTTTTATTTGTATTTATTTTAGTTTTTGTTGTTTTATTTAATTTTGTTTTATTGGTATTAGTTTTTTGTTTATGTATTTTTTTATTGTCTTTATTTAGTTTTTATTTAGGTTTTTATTTATTTTGTTAATATTTGTAAATGTAAAGGAATGTGTTTTTATTTTTGTTTATTTTTATTGTTTTTAACTTTTTGTTTATTTTACTTTTGTTTTTATTTTGCTTTTATTTGATCTTTTTGTTAATATTTAATAATATTTTTTGTTTCGTTGTCTTTTAATTTAGTTTTGCATTGCTTTTTTAGTTTTTGTTGTTTTATTTTATGTTGTTTAATTGTAATTAGTTTTTTGCTTATGTAGTTTTTGTTTTTTGTGTTGCATTTTATTTAGTTTTTATGGTTTTTGTTTAGACTTATTCATATTTTGTTAATATTTAGTGTGCATATAAATGTTAAGAAACATTTTTATTTTTGTTTATTTTTTTTTTATTTTTTTTAGCTTTTTGATTGTTTGCTTTCCTTTTTTATTTTTAGTTTTTATTTTGCTTTTATTTGATCTTTGTTTGTTTTCAATATTTATTTATTGTTTAGTTGTCTTTAATTTAGTTTTTTTTATTGCTTTTTTGTTGTCTTACTGTTTAATTTTTTCTTTAGGTTTTTGTTGATTTATATTTTCTTCTAATTTCATGCAAATCGCTGTATTATATGCAGCACACGTGCATTCATTTGAACATTTTCTTACTGTAGATTGATTATTGGTTTGTTTATTGATTGAAAAGGACCCATAGTAGCAATTATAGGACACGTTTCAAAAGGCTAGTGATAAAACAGTTAACCACATTCCCATTATGTTCTCGGGTCTGGAGGTTTTATGGTAGATAATTATAAATAGGCTTTCTCTGAAGTGAAAGGGTGTCCCGTAAAAAGGTGACGAGAGAGATGCAGACTCCTCCCTTCTCAACGGAGATAATTTACTGGCTTGTTTTCATCAGACAAGGATCTATAATTGAAATGACAAAAAAGATGCATCGCTACACAGTTGTTAGTGTTTGAGGCTATGAATTTCAGCCGAATACCTGACACCCGTTTCCTCCGGGCCTGTCAATCAAAAAGACCTTAGTCAGCCCAGAGAAAGGGCCCCTGGTCAGGGCTGTCTGCCACGCTGCCAGAATGAGTGGATCAAAGGTGCGATGCTTTATCGATCTGATCGACCCATCACCGCTGTGTATGGCTCCGACCTAAAGCCGCGTGGCTATATATCACTTTTGCACACTCATACACACACAGTGTCTGTCCACAGTCTCTCACACTTTCATACACGTGACTCTATTCACCACCTCTAGCACTTCACTTTTGTTTTCTATTGTTGGTGTATTGAGAATATGAATCCCTGTTTAAAGCACGACCACTACAGCCATACAGATATACATAGACATCTGATTCAAACTTCCAGATTTTGCAGTGTTTATAGTACTGTTTGTGTTAAATTGGTTTTAATTAGGGAAATCTGTTAGTTCTAATCTATTCAGTAATGTGCTGTTACTCATTTTGCATGTGAAGCATTTTGCACGTACATAAAAAAAAAGTCTTACCATTTAATTCTAATGGTCCAAGAGAGAGAGTGGAAAATGGTCATAAGCTAAATCATGACTCTGTTTGATGCATAATAATAATAATAATAAAACTCAGGTATTAGATAGAATGAACTGTGTATGACCCCTTTAAATGATGACATTAAGCTAAACCGCTGCTTATTTACACTTTACTTTATTTCAAATAAGCACATGTCATTTGATCCTTGTTCCTTTGATTGTTTTTCTTGATAAATGCAGTCATGTGTTGACTAGTAATTCTCCTATGTATAAGTGCACAGAATTGAACACATTTATGTGTTTTCCAATAGGAGAAACCAGCCAAGCACCGTTGATATGCCGGGTAGGTCAATATCCACTCTGCTAGCATGCCTCGTATTCTCACAGATAAGACCTCAGTCTTTGTTTCAATAAATGACATATTACACTTTCACTGCATTAGACCTAAAGCATCTGATTTGAATTGCAAGAGATCATTGCAATGTTTGCTTGAATCTGACGTGTAATTTTCACTGTAGCTCAATTTCACAGTTGAGGTGACTTTTCACTAAAACTGTTCTCAGTATGGCTCCTCTGGGCTGTTTTATGGGCTGTCTACATAACATTTTCACACATCCGAGAGATGATCTTTTGGAAATTAGCTGTCATGGTAGAAGGGGCTCCTCAAACTAAATGTGAAGCACAGAGAGGAGGATTAATGCAGACTTTCTTTGGATAATAGCTATTGACTATTGAGCAAATGTTAAATTGTGATTGTCATGAAAACCTTTATTATTAATTATTTATTAATATTAATTACTTACTATAAATAGTGCATATAGATTGAAAGATTATATAAATATATAATCTCTTTATACAATTAAAAAAAATTTGTAATATAGCCTAATTCTTTATCTTTACAGATGGATGACGTATTCTAGTGAGTTTTATTGTGATGTGTTTTTGCAGGTGAAGAAGGTTCTGACTTTGAAGATGGGCTCCAACCAGGCGGATCATAAAGGTCAAAGTGGTCTGTGCTTTGCTATGGATTGGCTCCATGTCAAACCACATAACCTCTTGGCTGCTGGCTTCTATGATGGTGATTTCATATGTTTTGTCTATAGGCCTCTATGTTCTTCTAAACAGAATTGCTAATTGTAAATACCTTGGTTTATATGCATATTGCAATCACTGCACTTTTTCTTTTCCAGGTCTGGTTGGTTTATGGGATCTTGCTAGTAAGTCTACACTACTGAAAGTCAAGTCTCCAGACGGAGGTGTGTATCTCTACCCTTACCACTGTTTCCATGCTCATGACGAAAACATCCGGACCTTGTGCTGGTGCAAAGCCTCAAGGTGAGAACCATCAGTCCTAGCATCATGTGTCGGATTAGACAAGACTACAATTTTTTTTATTTTTTTTTTTATTGGGTTTAAAGATTTCTATTTTAAATATATGATCTTCTTTTGAACTTTCTGTTTATGAGAGAAATCTGGAACAAAGTAGCATAGTTTTCAGAAAAATACTGAGCAGAATAACTGCTTTCAACCTTAATGATAAGAAGAAATGTTCTTCAGCACCAAATCAGCATATTAGAGTGATTTCTGAAGGATCATGTGGCACTAAAGACTGAAGTAATGCTGAAAACTCAGCTTTGTTGTCACAGGAATAAATTATATATTCAAATGTATTCAAATAGAAAGCAGATTTTGATAATAATATTTCACAATATTACTGTTTTTAGCAAAAACAATGAAGCCCTGATGAGCATGCGAGACCTATTTCAAAAACATTAAAAAATCGTAGTTATTTGGAACTTTTAAACAGAAGTGTGCATTTGTTTAAAAAGGAGATTCTTGATCTTAACTGAATATAAACTGAAAATATTTCATGCAAACACCTTTTGTTATTACTGATATGTTTGATTGTAGTGTTCAGTATCATTCATTTCATTTGGTATTCGTAGTGTATTTAAATCTTTATGTATGACATTATCTGTATGATATTCATGCTATGATACAGCACATCCTTGGAGTTTTCTCATTTAGTAACAGAGAAGCAGTCTAGATCAAATACATTACCATTCCAATCATGTGTTGTTTCAGCATCAGTAGTTTCAGCAGCCTGCTCTTAGCACTTACATTTAAAGCACTGTGACCTTATAAGAGACTCTTGTAAGTGGCATTAGAGAAGTTCATTTGGAAAATGACACCCTATCCCACTCACCACAGGGGGCTAGTAAAATCAAGTGGAGATTTCTTGTGTTTGGAACATTTTGTTCTTGTTCTTTAGACTCAAAATGTAAGATGTAAAATGTAGAATTCAGATATACCTCAACCTCAGAAAAAGCAGAACAGTCTCTGTGTGTTATTGCTCTGAAGGGTTGCAGTTTGTACGCAGCTACGCATGCAGCAAACTTCAAGCATTCAAGCAAGAGGGTTGGCAGGGGGATCAGCTGTCTCTTCTGCCCTTTTACTGTCCAGATGTGAAGAGGAGAAGTACAGACACTGAATTGACATGATTTCCTCCCAGATTGCATCATATACTAATTTTAACGGCAGGACACTAGCTCACAGCAGCCTTGGTCCCTCTCTTTTTTGGGGGTGGGGGGGGATGGTGTGGCGTAGTGGTGACAAGAAGCTTGCTAGTTTGATCTCTGCATGTTGCAAGCACTTAACTGCAACTCAGCTCAAAGCAGTGTTAAATGTTTAAAAAAACATAGAGACAACATCAAGGGAGACAACATCCATTTTCATAATTGCACAAACATTATGGGAATGTAATTTTTGAATGTTCTCTAAAATATTGATTTATCTGCAATTGTGCTGAGGTATGAAAAAAGCATGAATAACAGTATATAATGTTTTTATCTGCTATTGTTGTGTGCTGTTGTTGGCAGTAACTTGTTGGTGACAGTCGGAGATGACCGCATGGCAAAAATGTGGGATGTGAGAAAAACCTACGTGCCTCTTTTGGCAGTAAAGCGCTGCTTGTCCACTGAAGTGTACTGGCCCCTCTTTTGGAGCGGCATCCTGATGGCTCAAGAGTGTTGCTTTGCCACGTTAGTCTATATGATATTTTGAAGTTTTAAGTCAGTCAACTTATTTATATTTTTATTAAATAATCGTTTGCCTTTGCACTGTGTAGGTTTGGACAACATGGGGTTCACTATTTTGATTCAGGTTACCTTGGAATCAAGCCTTACTTTGTGTGTCCTAGAAAAGCCACTATTTGGGTATGTAGACATTTCACAACGTCTCTACATGGTTTAGTACTGACAATATGGTTTAATAATGACAAAACGTTTTTCAGAGCCTTTCTATGTCTGATTGGATAAATACTTTTGCCGTTGTGGACAATGGAGGAGATTGTTTATTTAGTTCGCTTCCTGAAATGGACATCGACCCCAACACTATCAGACGACGGAGATATGTATGTTTCTTTATCACTTTATCTGAATTCCCACATATGGAAACCTTGCATTAACATTGACTATTTTGCTCAACCCACATAGTCAGTGTACAGGACTGACATGGTCCAGTTTCAACCTGGTCAGAGGCCTGGAGATAAGGAACAGGAGGAGGAGGAAGTGGAAAATGCTGCAAGTAATCCTAGGAAGGAGCCACTGAGTTACAAAGGAGTAATCAGAAAGTACTATCTCCACTTTCATGACTTGGACCTGGTGAGAAACTCAAAAAGATGTCTTTTAAATGACTTTTGTGCAGTCATTGTTTAATTCTATTGTTGAGCAGTTTTCTTCATGACAAGGTCTCCATGCTTGGGAAATGATGTAGGAAATCAGATTTTGAGAGTATTGATCTTTTGTTGCCACATAATCACCTTTCTTTAATTTTTACCAGAGCTCTGCACAAAATAGTTTTTTAAAAAACAGTAATGTGGTGCACTGCAAACCTTATCAGGCAGGCTCATGAATATTAATTATATAATGCATTTGGCAGACACACTTTTATCCAAAGCAATGTACACTGCATTCAAGGCACATGTTTACATTTTGTCAGTTCTTGTTTTCCCTGGGAATCAAACCCATGCTATTGCCATGCCCTAAAGTTTGAGCTACTGATTTGCTGAAAAGCGGGCTGGCGCTAGCCATATTAGGTCTACTTGGAGGTGCCGTTTTATGTGACTTTCATCCAAAATTTTAAATTCTGTCATCGTTTACTCACCCTCATGCCATTCCAAACCCATAGCCTTTGGTTAATCATCAAACCACAAATTTAGAGATTTTTAATTAAACCTGTGTGGTTTCTGTTTGTCCATTGAAATACCAGATCTTAAAAGAATCCAAAACGTTCATAAAGGCTTGTAAAAAGAATCTGTATGAAGCGTGCCATGTAATCCAAGTCTTCTGAAAAGATATGATTGCTTTATATGATTTTAGCTTTTAACACACAAACACATATACATCTCATATTGGATACAGAAGAAACAATGAGATTTGTAAACACAAACTTCTGTGTTTACAATATGTGCATGTATTTGTGCCAATCATTATTTAGATGTAAATGAAATCCTAAAATAAATCAGTTCATCATATAAAGTGATTGTATCTCTTCACAAGACTTGGATTAAACCATCTGATTCATATATATTATAGTTTTATGACACTTTTATTACCTTTTTTGATCTTTTTGGGGGTATTTTAGTTTTATTTACTTAGACTTTCAATGGAGGGACAGAAACCTCTCAGGTGTCATTAAAAATATTAAAATTTGTGTTAACCAAAGGGTTGGAATGACATGAGGGTAAGTACATCATGACAGAATATTCATTTTTGGTTGAACTATCCCTTTAATACTCGACAACAATGGGTGTAAATTGCTGGAAGTGGGAGGGACATGTCCACCCCAGTTATAATAGTTGATATGCCCTTGATTTTCTGTATGTTTTTCTGTGTACAACATTGACTTGTATGTATGTGTTTGCAAGACCATGTAAAAATCCATTAGTGGCCTCATTAATGTGTGAATATGATAGCGGTAGTGTGTGTATAAGCTGTGTGTGATACCGACTGTGTACTGCAGCCTATTCCACAGATCATTACACGCGGACTGTGCAGGTGCTGTGGCCGGATTAGATTTATTGGCTTTGTTATTTTCCCAGCACACCTGAGCGAGTGGAGGAGAGTCTGCATGTTAGCGTAGTGGCACCCCTCTCTCTCATATCCCTATGAGACTCATCGTGCATCATATGTGTTATATGTTGATTAAGTTCTGCACCCTTCATTAATTTAAAGTCATGCCCGCCTGGAGGCCTACCCCCTATCACAGAGATGCTCCATCTATTCTGCCGTCTCACGCTCCAGCGCTCCACCCCCATCCGTCCGTCCATCCACGGCACACTGCACATGTCCACTTTGAGGCCACGGTCTGGAACAGGCCAGGGCTGCGTTTCCCAAAAGCGTTGTGGACTAAGTTGATCATAGAAACCATTGGTGCCGTTGGTTCTACGATCTTCTTAGGCTTATGATGCTTTTGGGAAACTCAGTCCAGAGCTGTTTGAATTGGGCTAATTGAACTGTCCTCAGTCATCCCTGCACACACACACACACACATTCAGCCAGCAAAAGAACAATGGTCTGAATGATACCACTGGACTGTGACCAGTGACCACTGTTGGATTAACTGCAGTAGTTGGTTCTTTTTCAATTCATTCATAGTAGAGCAGAACACTATCAATGCCAAGGGTATGGTAACATTCACTGATAAACATACAAACAATCACTAATGTATTAAGAGCCGGAAAAACTTGACGTGAAAAACGTGAAAACTTTCTGAATTTGGAGATTGTGGAAAATTGTACTTATTTTGTCTTCTGGAAACATGTAGGGATCTTTTGTAGCTTCTGAAGGGCAGTACTAAATGGAAAAAAAATATGATACTTAAAATAAGAAAAATGTACACATCTTCATCCTTTTCAAAAGTTTTCACCTCCATAATGCATTGTTTCCTTCTGGGGCCTCAACCATCACAAAACATCTAAGTAATGATACACAGTATTAAGAATTAAGCTTAAGACTTGTGGATTACATATAGACATCTTTTATGTGAAATATCTTATTCACAGGACAGTACTAAATATGGTACTTATGGTATGCTATTTTATATATATAATTTTATTTTTCATAATAATTTAATATTGCACAGATGTTCATTTACATCTATTGTACATGTACATTACAACAAATCTTAACATTTTCCATACTGATAAAATGGTAAAAAATGTTAAATTTTTAAATATTGTGAGTTTTTTTTTTGCGTTTTATTTTTTTTTTATTTACACAGAATATTGTTCATTTACATCTATTTTACATGTACATTACAACAAATCTTAACATTTTCCATACTGATAAAATGGTTAAAAATGTTAAATTTTTAAATATTGTGTTTTTTTTTTTTGCGTTTTATTTTTTTTTTTATTTACACAGAATATTAACATTATAATGTTAAAATATTATAACCAGCCATTTATTGTTAATCAGGAATAACATGAAAATAATTATTGCGTTATCTACAATTTTAGTATCCATCATCTTGCTCTAGCTTTGTGAGGAAAAGACTGAACTTTAAGTCATTATTTTTAAGTCACATACTGTCATAGTATCTTCATTTCTAGAATACACTTGTCACTCTTTCATCAAAAGAAAGGTTTTCACAAAAGATGTATAAAAACCATATTTGGCTCCAAACCACAATGACAATCTTTTTTCTGTTGCTTTGTGAACATGGCCAATGATGCACTGTAATATGCAAAAGTAAATCAAACTCAAGATGATAGATTGAAACTAGATGCGCTGGGTTTCGGTAGCGATCTAATTATGATATTGTGACATTTTGAACGTGACATGGATTGTAATGTGAAGTAGTCGATGATACCCTCTATAATAAGTGTGGGAATGGTAAAGCTATGCCGACTTATCTAGTGCTTGCTTAATTCTGGAGCGGGTATTCACACACTGTTTTGTGTTTGTTTGTTTTTTTCTCTCAGGGGAACTTTGCTAAGAGTGAAAATCGGGCCATGATGAAGCACCTGCACCAGCATGAGGTCAAAGGTGTTGCTAAAGTGGACCAGATGCCATTGAGCGCACTCTACAAGGTAAGATTGCATTTATCTATACAGCAGTTTACAAGCCCAGCTGAGGCCCTCACTGACACCTGCAGCACCCTATCAGTGTAGAGCTGTGAAATAACCTGAAAATCTGCTTGCCAGCTGCATCTGATTCCTGTCTTATGTCAGGATAACATCTGAAATCCGAGGGGATTTTTTATAGTTGTTGACCAGCTGCTAGACCAAGAGGATCTGCCGTAGACCAATCAAAATCAAGTATTCAATAGAGCTGTGTTAAAAAAATATGATATATGCTTTCACCATGTAATATAAGACTTTGGTTCTATGTTCCCCATATAGGTGATTCCATCAACAATCACCTTGTGTAGACTGATTCTGTATTAGCTGTATTGTTACTGGTTTTAGATAAGCTATAGTTGTGTGTAGCAGACTCAGTGCACTGCTGTATTTGCACAGGCCAGTGAAAGAGTGGGTGGTTTGCTGAGAGTTAAGCAAGAAGATGGACGGAAGCTAATGGCCTGTAAAATTAGGAAAATATATATTTCTAAAATATATACTTGTGCATTTGTATATTTATGTACACATTAAATATACACAGTACACATACATGCATACGTACAAATATTTTCATTCTATTAATCCACACCTGTGAGGTGGATGGATTATCTCGGCAAAGGAGAAGTGCTCACTAACACAGATTTAGACAGATTTGTGAACAATATTTGAGAGAAATAGGCCTTTTGTGTACATAGAAAAAGTATTAGATCTTTGAGTTTAGCTCATGAAAAATGGGGGCAAAAACAAAAGTGTTGCGTTTATAATTTTGTTCAGTGTAGATGGTTTAATTATTAAAATGATGGATGGATGGATAGATTGTTTTTAATTTTTATTCTTTTGTTTTTAAATGATTCTTTCTTTATCTAATTTGTTGTAAAATGCCATGTAAGATATATCTAAAAGTTTGAAGATCAAACTTTCATTCAAGAACATAATTTCAGAAAGAATTGTGGCAAGGAGGAAGTTACAGGCAGAACTGGATGTCTTCCAGCAGCAGACTTGTTTATTGTTGAGCAGAGCCACATGCACAGAGTAATTAGAGCTGTGCTGAAATCCTTTATTGTTGGCAGTATAGTCCAGTGACCCACAGAGGACATGCAGGAACAAAAGGTTAAACAGACCTTTGTAATTACTAATTAATCTGAGTAGAGTTTCAGACCATAA
>NW_015556110.1:623315-640616 GCF_001515605.1 Sinocyclocheilus anshuiensis | reverse complement strand
TACACAGGATACACAGGAGCCAAAATTAACATGAATCAAGTGCCAAATGCAAGCTACTCACCACTAAAGTGATGTGAATGATTCAAATCAATGACATGCAAACTATCTACTTCAGAAAATCTGCTTTTATACTCTCTCAGGTCCGTTTTAACCCAAACATGGATGCGTACAACTGGATCCTGTCGGGCGGGCAGTCGGGTTTGGTGCGTGTGAACTGTGTACGTGGACTGAGCTGCTCCGTGATGCTCAAGCAGTTGCGTGAAGCTCAAGCCCAGTTCAGTGCCATGTTCCAGTCTCAGGAGCCCGATGACTCTGCAACAGCTGTCCGTCACAGCACAGCGGATACAGTACAAGTGCACTAGTCTCCTCCCCCTCAGCCTCTCAGCTCTATCCTCAAATGGACTGTGCTGTCATAATAGGCTGAGAGACTGTCATTTTTAGAAGACTGATGACACACTTTTTATCCTTAACTTATACTGAAAGAAGGAAAACTATTTTGATACAAGCCTCTGTACGTTCCTGGTTTTATATTTTTGTGCATTTTGTTTTATTAGTATTAGTGCTGTACAGAGTTTAGTATCTTTATCTTGATACATTGTCCTTTCCAAAGTATGTGTGGAGAATGAAATCATCAGCACTTATATCCGTGTCATTTACGGGGAGCGTTATTCTCTGTTTCCTTCTGTTCCAGTTCAGTGCTATATAATGATAAAACATATCCATCTTGAACTTTAGTGAGAAAACATTCGATTGGATCTGTTCATTTAGCTATCATATCAAGATCTGTTTTTTCCCTTTAGCTCTAGCTTTCTTACCCTAAATCTTCATTTTAAAGGAACAGTAACACAAAAATTAAACATCATCACCATGTCGTTTCAAACCTGGCTTTATTTCTTCTGTGGAACATGAAAATATAAAAGTTTTTCCATTCTATATGTAAATTCTTGCCCTTCACTGTCTTCATCTACAGTACATATTCAAATATCAGGCCTTTAGATAGAACGTTAGTTCTGATGTCATTGCAAGTTGACCAATCATTGATGATTACATGTCCAATCACAGTGCAGCATTGCGAATATGATGAGAAGATTATAATAAACCTAAATTTGGGCCTTTTTATGTTCATATGGAACAAGTAATAAAGTGTTCTGTGTACTTCGTTGTTTTGATTTATTTTCTGGAATTTTGGTCATTTTGAAGCTTTGGAGCCCATATCCCTATTCACTTTCTTAATATGGAAAAGAGTGGCCATTACATTCGTGAACATGTCTCCTTTTGTGCTCCACAGAAGGAATAAAGTCATACAGGTATGGAAAGACATGAGGGTAAGTAGTCAAAATGTTCATTTTTGGCGTAACGATTCCTTTAATTCTGTATCTTGATTTTTTTTTTTTTTTTTTTCCAGTGTTGTTATTCCTACCCATTTCAAGTCTTTATTACCTCTTTTACATTCTTCTTACTCAGGTCTAGCCAAATTTGTAAGGGCATCATGAACTCCTCTGATAACTGCAGCCTGCATGTGAGTTAATGTTGTCCCTGACCCAAAGGCATTCTGACATTAAGATCAGATGCACCTTGATACCCGTCTCATAATTCATGACCTCAGTTTTGCCTGAGTGAATATAATTAACTCCAGTGATGAGAATATGGAAAGGTGTCAGTCAGATTAATGCTGCTGTGGTCTGTCAGATAAGATTAAATAAGGAAGCTTATTATAATGGATTTCAATTTAGTGTGTTGTTTTAAATATCTCAATCTGACTGTGAGGCTCAAGATATGGTTAGTAGTTTTGGGCTGTTTTAACAGTAAATATTCATACTTTGCAAATTATATTTATTTTGTACTGTTTACTGAATTGTTATTAGGTACAGAAAAGTGTATTTATATTGTTTCATCATCATTTTAAATAAAATTGCTTTGCTGTTTACCACTAATTATTAGAACATGGTATAATTATTCTTGTGAGAGACACTGGAAAAGGTTGATTTGCATGATTTTATTACAGATTACAAAAACCATACACATTATGTGACATATAAAATTAAAAGCATGTAAAAATTAAATATCCATCATTAGTTTCTGGTTATATAGTGGCTTTATGTAGTCACATAAAGGATAAAACATTTACACACAGGACGTTTATAGACAAAAGTTTATACAAGAAGCAAATGTATATACTGTACACATACACAAATCTGAGGCACGACAAAAATAATCATGTAGATTATTTACAGTTTCCACGGAACAACATTAATGTCTTTCAGTTCATGACACAAAATGCAGAACATGTCAAAAACATGACCGATGACGTACCATCTCGCGCTCTGCTATCAGTTTTGAAGCTTCCATTAGGTTGAGTGCACCTGCATCTGAAATTGATTTTGGATTTGTCATATTCATCTTACCTTTTGAGTCGTGACGCTGTGTGTGCAATATTCAATAAGTCTCCGACTTATTCTAGCAAATAATACTTTGAGGTTTTTCCACTCTTGTTGTATGACTAATATGAATCCTATGTATTTTACTTTAATTTAAGAATATCTGATTATTGATTGTTTCCCAGAGATGTAAGGTTGCATAAGCTATACAACCTTATGTTTAAAAATGCAAGTAGGAAGACACGTTCCTGGATCAAAATCTTTTGTTGATCCTGGAACATTTTAATTAAAAACCCTTAAAATCAGAAGCATATGAACACACGCAGGTTATTCCTGTTATGCAGTACATCTTCAGTAGGCTACATGTGTTTTAATCATATTAAATAAAATATACTCACAATTTGTTAAGATGTGAATCATATTAGTTTTATTTTATTATGCTTTTCATATGGAAAAAGGTCTATTTATAAATAAATATTTTAGGTGTGTCCTATGTTATTTTAATAAGCAATTTATAGGTTTTCAGGAAAAACAATAGGTTTTTAGAGCCTTTCACAAAAGCCAATCCCTTATGACATCATGCAGGAAGTGAAAAACAGCGAAAGCGGTAAGTAGCCTATTCGTAATAGATTTGATGAATTCTGTGATGTTTTTGGTTGTCTCTCTAAAATATGATGTGCTGTTTAATAATATTACCAAATAGATCTAATGATATAAGACACTTGAGAAGATGGTTTAAAAAAAAAGTAACTTATAAAGGTGCGGTCACTATTACCTTTGCTCCGTTGTACCAGTCATTAGGAATATCGCGCGAATGGAAGTTTCACCTGAGGGTGAAATAGGTCACACAGATTTCGCTCGTTTTCAAGTTTTTCCAATTGCGCGCAAATTCACTTGTTGATCAACAGAAAACTACTCGGTTTAAAATACATTTTTGTCTGAGTGGTGCTTCATCTCTATTGACAACTGACAATGAAATTTCGCTCATGTTACCAGTAACTAAATGTAAGATAACTCTTAATCCGTAGCAATGGCTAATAGGTCATTTATATATATACTATAGACAGCTAATCCCTTTAATAGAAATAGTTAAATGTCCAGCATAACAGGAATGACTCCACTAATTGTCAATGTGCTTCCACTAAAAGTAAAAATTTTAAAGGGGTCATATGATGTTGCTAAAAAGAACATTATTTTGTGTATTTGGTGTAATGAAATGTGTTTATGCGGTTTAAGGTTAAAAAAAACACATTATTTTCCACATACTGTACATTATTGTTTCTCCTCTATGCCCCGCCTTTCTGAAACGCGTCGATTTTTACAAAGCTCATCGGTCTGAAAAGCGAGGTGTGCTGTGATTGGCCAGCTATCCAGTGCGTTGTGATTGGCCGAATACCTCAAGCGTGGGACGGAAATGTTACGCCCCTCACCATACTGTGTTGATGCCGTGTCCCGGCCGGGGAGATGATTCAAAAACGTGAAAACCCATTATAAACGAGGCATTCGTTGCAGGAGGAACGGCCGGAGGGCTAGAGTGAGCAGAGGCGGGCGGGCTTCAGAACGGCGCGGCTGGTGGATTCGCTTCCAGCGTCCGGCGGGCTTGCGGCAACCACATGTGACGACCCCGGGCTGGACTCCGGTTCGTCCACGGTGAAAGCCGATCCAGCTATCCACAGCGCAAAGTTGTTGTATTTCCTCAGCAACCAGCACGAATCAGCTCCAGGCATGACGAAGCAGATATCATCCTCTTTTGGAAGGCCAAACAAAGTAGTTTCGCTTTCACAACGAAACACACAGCGCCTTCACGACATAGCGGCGGCAACAACAATACTACAGCGAGAATAAAAGTTACGCCTTCTTTCTTTTTCTTTGCGTGTACCTACGTCAAGATCTTCTTTATGCACCAAGAGCTTGTAACACTCCGAAAAGAAAGGAAAAATTGAAATCGCATCATATGACCCCTTTAAAGCAGAGCTTTGGCACATCAACCCCAACATTATCAAAAATATACTGCTTATGCATTGGTCCTTTCATATTATCATTTTGTTCGCTCTCTCTTGTTTTATAAATGACTGTGATATTCACATTTAAAATATATATTCATTTTATCAAAACAAATAAACAAAATATAGAATTTAATGAATTTCAGTGAGATTGCGAGGTCCTTCGGTTGATCATTTATGATGACTGGCCATCTAAATCGCATTCACTTAAAAAAACAAAGCAACCATGCAAAGCAAACCCTTAAAACTCTTTCACAACGCCACAACAGAGCACAATGGCTACATTTTATCAGTACACGCAAGCTTTAAAACACAATAATCATCTGTCAAGTGTGTCTTTTATTAGTTTAAAATCATATTCGGTGTTCTATTTATATAAAATCTTCACATATAATGTAAATGAACATTAGTGCACATTTAGGGGCTCTGAAAGTTGTTACCAAAATAAGAATGAAAAGAAAACCGTGGTTTAAATTAAAAATGTTTTTTAAAAGACATTCAGAAATCATGTGCTAAGTTATTGTATGTTACTGCCATGACCTCAGTGCTGAACTACAGAGACATGTGAAACGTGTTGCACCACTTGCTGGAATGTCATAGAGTCATTGCGGCAGTGTGGCGGCACCGAGATCAGAGATGGAAATCCTGTGCAAAACGTGTGTTTGTGTGTGTGTGTCATCGCAGACCACGGCTGGACAGAGCCTGAAGACATGTGTATGGAGGGTGTGAAGCATGCTTGACTTTGAGAGACCAGAGTGACCCACAACAGCATCATAGCAAGGTGAAATGTGTCATTTCTGTGCCACTACTAGCGCCATCTAAGACTGCAAAATTAATGATTGATTCCAAACAAGTTTTTTTTCTTCCACTCCTTTTCTGTTGTTCAAACTTGGCTATGCTTAGAATGGAATATTTAATATTACTATGTATGCACTGTACTGTATATTCTACAGTTTTAATCAATTGGTGTGTAAAAATATCTTTATTTATCTTTATTGATATTGCTATCACTTCGTTCATCACATTTGATGGAAGGTCTGTTTAATTGCATTAATGCTGGAAAACAGTACAGTGATCTGCTGTATACTGCACATTTTGCAAATGTAGTAAATATCAAAATATTCTATACATCCAGAAATGTGTTAGGATGTTATACTACACTGCATGTATAAATCAGCAAGCGGTGTCCACTTATCATCTAAATATAGTATAAAATTGCATTTTATATCACTTTTGACAGTCTGATCAAATAATGATTCAGGGAAATGTTGATAAAGTGGAAATGAATACAGTAAAAAAAAACTGTTTCCTATTTTAATTATGCAATTTATTAATATTTTAAAATGCAATTTATTCTTAAAAGACTATTAATGGCTGCTGAAAATTCAGCGTCACCACCAATGAATTTGTTGGGATATCCTACAAATGTTTTACTTATACTAATTTCTGCACATGAAACCAGGATAGTTACACACTTCACCTTTAATATCACTCTTAGTTGTTTCATTCATCAGCCATTTTGACTCCACTGTTCTTTCAAAGCCACATGAAAACCACAACAGCACCTTCACTATCACAGCCAGTGAGGAAGAACAGAGTTAATCACCCGCTTGCTTTTGCAAATAGTATTGTACCATGAGACAAGACATTAGTGAGAGATCGCCAACAAAATCCATAATTACACTTGAGCACAATTTCTTTTTAAGCCCTACAACATCATGCCGCAGTTTGGCGGACATTCACATTGATTAGAGAACCATGCTGACAGCGGCCGCAAGTCTGGCTGGGGCATAATAAACCCTATTTTAATTGTTTTTAAGGAAGTCATGTCAATACCCATCTTTTACCCTCCCAAGACCACAGACAGGCAATTACAGTACACTTCTGCTGTAATGTACGATGCCAGCTGGCCAAGCAAAACCTTGCAAAGTCACAATAAAAAGGCTCACAGTGATGCCTCCAGGCCTCATATTTATGTGCTGCCGCTCAATTCAGTTGATCTTTGCATACAGTATGTAAAACTGAACATCAACACTTCATTTTAAAGCTATTCCTCCCATAAACCAATGCATTTTTGATGCTGAAGATGCACTTTTAAGATGGCACAGTGTGAAATCTCTCTTTTTTTAATTTTCTTGTTAATCGATAAAAATGCATTTGGCATGTACATATTCGTAGTGATATGTAGATGAGATATTTGCACAGTGTTTCCATTTCTGGCTTGGACCCTTAATGAAGCTTAATATGTGTGCATACATTTTATACAGGCAGCCTCCTCTCACCGATGCGCTTGGAGAACTTAGTCCATAGGGTCCTGGCACTGGGCGCAGTGGATCATGTCTTCGCAATAAGGCTCCACTTGAATGGTTGTGCTGTAAAAGCCAAATTTGGTCTGAAGAAGTCCAGCGGCTTCCTTTAAGACACTATGAGGGTCAGCGTTCTCTTCTAAAATGGAGGAGGGGGGGGGGGACACAGTTAGTTTAGCCTAAATAGATGATGCTGCACTTTAAAGGTCATATATTTTTACATTTAAAACGAATGAAAACATGAAATGCAAAAGGATTTAGGGTCATTATCAGGTGCCATTTCTGAATAGAAATTGTAAGAAATTTTAAATGCCTAGAAAATTGGGAATTCAGGAATTACATCTGCATTTAATTTCATGATATGTGTCAACTTATTCCCCCTTCCCACACTCACCAAAAAAAAAATCTGACCTTGAGGACAATATACTGTAATCAAATAATAACGGTAAATAAATAATAAAATATTAAATTCAATTTGAACCACAGGGTTCTTAATTTGTATTATAAATAAAAGACAGTAAAAACAGCAAAATTTAAGTAAAATTTAAACCCATTAAAATGTCATGGTAATAAATGGAGACATGCAAATTGAAATTTAATATTCATATAAAAATAAAAAATTTTATATTTAAATAATAATGACAAAATTACAAAAAATAATACAAATGTTTTAAATATTTTATTTAAAAATGTTTAATTTCACACTTAAATAATACATAAAAAATGACGTACTAAATAACATGTCCTGTAATTAAATCAGTAGTTATATCAGTGGGGACACAAATGAGGCACAAAACGGACACTTAACATAGCTTTTAACAAGACAAATGAACAGTTAAAGAATAACTGTAAAACAATGCTGTGAAGCAGGTGTTATTTAATAAACTTACCGATAGCTATGTGAACAGACAGCAGACTCTGGCCAATGGTGAGAGCCCATAGATGTAGGCTATGCATGGCCTTCACTGCTTTCAGAGACAGCAGAACCTCCTTCACTGAATTAAACTCTATACCTTTAGGTGCCCCTGAACACAGACACATGGCACTGAGTTTACAAAGATAGAGGCAAACCTGTCTGAGAAACTCATAGTTTGAATTTAAGGGTGATGTGTGTCATTTTCTTTTTTCAATTTTTTTGGGACTCGTTGTTTGGGAAATTTGTCTGCACTTCACCTTTAAATGCAGAAAATTAAACCACATGTATTATGCAACCGAAAATATACTGACATTGCATGCATATTTTAAGTGATTGAGAATAAGGTAACCGTAGTTAAATTATTAAATGAGCAAATTTACCCTCCATGAGAATGCGGAAGACATCTCTCAGGATGGTAGTTGTGGTACACAGGACGAACACAGAGAAGAGGAAAGTGCAAATGGGATCGGCTACTTTGTATTCTGGCTGCATTAGAAGGTGGAGAGAGAATAGGGGGCACTGATGCATTAAAGAACAAAATCACATGGTTCTTCGTAAAGTGTCAAAATGAATTAGACTACAAATATCAGAAGAAACATTCTCCACTCAAGTGCTTTCAAGAGTCGTGAAAAGAATTCAGTGTCCTCTTCCTTTTCAAGATAATTCAGTTTGATTATCTAAAAAAAAGCATACGCACTATTGTCCAAAAACTGGGGGTCAGTATGATTTTTTAAAGGGCTCTTATGTTCAATAAGGCTACATTTATTTGATCAAAATACAGTAAAAATTAGTAATATTGAGAAATACTATTACAATTGAAAATAACTTTTATTAATAATTTAGTTGCTTTGGATAAAAGTGTCTGCTAAATGCATAAATTATTTTTAAAAATTATTATCATATTATTATTATTATATATATAAGTTCAAAACTTCAGCATTTAAATATATTTGAAATAGAAAACTTTTTTTAATATTATAGATGTCTTTACTGTTTTTACTTTAATATACTGTATTTAATGTCTTTAATGCATTCTGCTGATTACAAATATTTGTCTTTCAAAAAAATCTTACTGACTTTTGAACATAAGTGTAAATAATTAGTTTAGAATTTATTTTCTTTTTCATTAAACATGCTCAAGCCATTAAATAAGAAAATATTTAAAAACAATTTAATTGACCTTTTTTGCTTTTATAAATGACTCTTACTGTGCATGATTCATCATTGAACACTATTCTAGAGGGTTCCATTATTTACACACATTTATTCATTGGCACATGGAAGTTAATTGGACTGAATGCCATTTTATATTGGGCTTTAAGGGATTGAAAGAGGTAAGACACATTTTTAGGATAATTCTTTTTGTCAGTGTTCATTTACCCTGAAGTAGATAATGATGGCGGCCACCATCACTCCAAAGCTCTGTAAGAGATCCCCCAAAACATGAATAAATGCCGCTCTGACACTGGTGTTCCCATGATTACCCAGGAGGCTGTGGGAGTGGCCATGGCCCACAGGGCTCATCCCATTCTCATCAATCTTGTGGTAGCCTGAACCGTGACTGTGGAAGGTCGTGGAATGGTGCAGAATGTAGGCCATTCTGGAATATAAACAATAATGCACACAAAAGCATATCAATTTAACAAAATTCTAGTTTTACGGTTTCATTTTTTCAAATATCTGTACATTCCACAATTGCTAATTAAATATCTGAATTTTGACTTTATTTCTAATAGAGATTCCATATAAAAAACGACAAAGTTTAATGACAAATTTTGACAAAGCCTTGTCTGAAATAACCTTTGGAAAGCTTGAGGTTTGAAAGAGAGAGAAAACGTTTTAGCAAATTGCATAATTTAGCATATTGCATGTTTTAGTGTGTCGCTAACATTGGTCTCAGAAGAAGCAGCAGCAGCATCTAGCTTGTTATAATTCCAGTGTCCGTCTACTCACATGATGTTGACCACGACTGCACAACCTGAGGTGATGAGCATCACATGGCCTTCGATTTCATAATCATTTTTTATTATCCTCTCAATGGCAAGATACACCAGCACCCCAGTCACGATCCAGATGGACATCACAGATATCAGGGCTCCCAGAATCTCTGTGAGATGTTCATTTGAGACAAATATGGTTTAGCATCACAGCTGGATGTAGCGAAGTCTTAAAATCTGCTTTAAAGGAATAGTACTGACTTAAATTTCAGTCTGCTTCTCATCCAAAGCTATCCCATAACTTCAGAAGATGTAGAATATAGCACAACAATTAATTTATTCTGTGATATTTTTTTGTTGATTTTGGTGCTTGACAGACAAATGTGTTCACTATGAACTACGGTTGTATGGAAAAAAGTTATGTAACGATTCTTTGAAATTTCTCCTATTTACGTACATGGAAAAAAACGTCTCAGGTTACTTATGTAACCATGGTTCCCTGAGTAGGGAACGAGACACTGCGTCCTCTAGGTTTCCCCATAGCGACCCCTAGAGGACGCAGTTCGAAGTTCCCATGAAAGGGAACAGCATATATAGGAACATCATGAAGGTAATGGGTTGGACTAACCTGATCTGTGCCAGCCAAAGTTCATTATCTTGGTTGGTGGCCTTGAGGAGATCCACAAGGAGAAAAGACTGACCATCATACTGCCAAAATCTGTCAGAAGGTGGGCCGCATCGGTCATAATGGCCAAGCTGTGTGCTAGATAACCACCTGCATCACAAGAACAGCAGAGAAAAATAAATAACTATTAGAGAGATACACTCTTAAAAATAAAGACTTCACAGAGATGCCATAGAATAACCATTTTTGGTTTCCCAAAGAACCTTTCAGTGAACAGTTCTTAAAAGAACCATTTTTCTCTTAGTGTGAAGAACATTTTAAAAATGTAAGCCTATAAAGAGCCATTAGTGCAAGGGGAAGCATCCATGGATGTTAAAGGATCTTCATGGAACCATCAATGCCAATAAAGAATCTTTATCTTTAAGAGTGTAGATAGAGATGATTTGCTTTTATAATCCACCATAGAGCATTCACTGTAAATGTTATTCATTATGAAATGTCTTTATTTTATTATACTCTGAAAACATTACTGAAGTGAGGCACAAAAGGCTTTGGAGAAAGCTAACACAGCATACATCATTTGTAGTTTAAAAGAGAGAATGACTCATAATTATTTTAAAGAGTACTTGGATTGTGAATGCTGACTTGAACAAAAAAGTGCTGTACAGGCTGAACAAAACACAGAAAAGCCTGCTTATCGCATTTAATATGAGTCAAGGACTGGTTTTGATCCAGCATTTTTCAAGTAATTTTGTGCTACAATGACAAATTGCTTAATCCATCATTTACTTGGTTGTGAAATGCAACCAGGGCATTTATTGTGAGGAGAACAACTTTGGCATTCAAAGACATAGCAAAATAAATTGCTTGCATTTACGTTATATATATATATATATATATATATATATATATATATATATACACACACACACATATATATATATATATATATATACTGTATATATATATATATATATATATATATATGTATATATATATAGAACAAATTTGAAGAAATGTAGCATTACGTCACTTACTCATCAATAGATCCTCTGCAATGAATGGGTGCCGTCAGAATGAGAGTCCAAACAGCTGATAAAATCGTCACAATAATGCACAAGTAATCCACATGACTCCAGTCCATTAATTAATGTCTTTTGAAGTAAGAAGCTGCATGTTTGTGTTTTAACTTTAAAACATTGCTTCTGGGCAAAACGAGTCCATAATCCATAATAATAAAGTTTCCTCTGGTGAAGAAGTCCATCCTCTGTTGTCCTCTCACATCAAAATCTCTCCAGCATATCAGTTTAGAATGGTTTGAAATGTTTTCACTTGTAATCGGTGCTTGATTCTCTCCTGATTCAGACGAGTAGACTTTTTCACTGGAGAAAGAAATGTTATAGAGGATCTTAAAGATGGATTTGTTTATTACTGGAGTTGTGTGGATTATTGTGATGTTTTTATCAGCTGTTTGGACTCCTTCTGACGGCACCCATTCACTGCAGAGGATCCATTGGTGAGCAAGTGCCATAATGCTCCAAATTTCTCCAAATCTGTTCCGATGAAGAAACAAAGTCATCTTGGAAGGCCTGAGGGTATGTGCATTTTCAGCAACTTTTCATTTTTGTGTGAACTACTCAGTGGTAAAACATTGCCTTAACTTTAATGTGCTTTTAATGTAGTCTATTACATTTATGAAAAATAATGTTAGATTTATGCTAATTCTTCAAAGATTCTGGCTTCATCATATTAGTAAACTCTATACTTTTTCCAAAAAGGCACAGTATTCTTACCTATAACTTCTCCAATCATGAAAACCAGACAGACTATGGAGGCGATGTACAGCTTCTTCTTTGCAATGAGTTTCTCATGGCTCTCAACGAATGCTGCTTTTTTTCCATGGCAATGAGTTCCAACAGGCCTCTTCAGCTCGATAGCACCAGCCATATCGCCATTTCCCAAAGGCAAGTTTGGACAACTTTCTTTGGAACCTGAGAATTCACTGTAAGAACAACACATAATGTGCAGTGACACCAAATCAGCCATCACACAGATACTATAATACCTGTTTTTGGTTCTATCTTATCAGGGAGGTATAGACATAAAATGTGCAAACATCATACACTCTAAAAAATGCTGGGTTGTTTCAACCCAACTTTGGGTCAAATATGGACTAACCCAACTTTTGGGTTTAAAATGTAATGTAAAAATTTAACCTAACGGTTGGGTTAGTCCATATTTGACCCAAAGTTGGGTTGAAACAACCCAGCATTTTTTAGAGTGTATCATGTAAATCACCTGTGGCCCAAAAGGCTGGGATAGACTCCAGCATTCCTATGACCCTAACAGATATATGCATATATTAAAATCATATGTATAAGTGCTTTGTAGAGGAAAATATTGTGTGTGAATACACAGCTCATGCCACGAGGACCCAGATCAGTCTGAGTTTAAATCTGCTGACATGGTGGGTTTTGGCTCTTCTGTCTTGTGGGTTGATGAGAGAGACGCTATGATGGAGCTAATGGGGCGGAAAGCGCAATCTCGGTGCGCATGAGATAATCGGAGTACTGCATCACGCGCGCACGAGCGCTGCTGCTGAACGGAGGCAGTCGAGTGGAACACGGCGGCTGTTTAATCACCCCACCGTGACACAGACATGATACACTGGATGGGGTTTTTTCTTTTGTGCCGACATAGACCAGCAAGCATACATACAACACATAGCCTATTTATTTTTTTCTGATCTCCTGACACTATGAAATTGAGCCTTTACTCTGCTTATTGACTTCACAATCAGAATTCATTTGCAGCGTTGAGTATTATTAAAATATAACAGTAGGCCTACTGTAATTGTGCTGAAATTAGGAAGTGTGCAGAGATTTATTTGCATGAGAAATGTGAATGGAAACACTAATCATTAAAAAAAAAAAAAAAAATGTTCCCAATTTAGAAAAAAGAATATTTAAAAAAAGATAAGGCACCTTATCTTTTACGGTTCCTATAATCATATTGATTAGCCGATACATTAAGTTACGTTTCGTCATCGTACTGTATATGTCTATGTTTATTTTTATAACATTTTATGTTTATTTTATGTGTATTTAGTTTTACCATTGTGGTGTTTTGGGTTTAATTTGTCAATATAGGCTACATTAATTCCTGGAGGAGTCAGTTAGCCTATTAGGCTATTAACTGTAAATTTGTGTTTTTTTTATTTTATTATTATAATGCTGGATGACAACCAATGGTTGTCGATATTTTCGATTTATGGCCCCTAATGCTTGAAACGTCACCGTATTTCTTTCTTTTTTTTCTTTTTTTTTTTACAATGAATTTCTGGCAACCACAGCTGGCATGCAGGGTTAACAGCATTTATAGTATGTTTTAATAAGACAGTGTATGTCCCTCCTCTAATCTAACACTATTTCCTATTGAATGCATACATGCTCTTTAGTACGGTGCATATGGAGATGTTTACAGTTTGGCAGAAGGTTTTCGGCTGAAACATGCTGTCGATCTTGTGGCAGTGCAGTCGGGGTCCTGCTTCTGAGCACTTTAATATTATACACGTCACTGGATCAAGACTGTGCAAAGTGTTGTGCTGTGATGTTCTGTAATTGATATAACAGGATTTGTTGGTTGATGAATAAAAAAAAACATAGCCTAATAATAGTAATAATTATAGTTAAAAATAGCGAGCTTTTATCATGTCGCGCGCATTTAGCTACTCTCTTTTTTTTTTCTTCGCTCTTAAAGACTATTTAGCCCGGCTGTTTTTCAATTTGAGAAAACAGCTCTATAAAACAGAATGCCCACTTCCTGAGTAGAGTACCACCTAATTCTGGATAGCATCTACATCTTAGGTGCCCTTGTTCCATGTCCTTCGAAATTTGTTCAGGTGACCTGTTGATGTATTATCAGTGTACTATTTTTGAAAATACCTTTTTGTTAATGTAATATGTCACCAAGCTAAATAGATAAGTGATCCTTTATTTGTTTCAGCAGCTTTAGTAAACGCCTCTGCCACATCCATCTAAATTCAGCCTGAATTTTACATGAGCTCTCGCCATGTCTCACTCAAGACCACGATGCAACTGATGGAAACAGCAGCCTGTTCATTGCAATTCACTGCACACAACTTGAACAATGTAACACTTGCTCAATCGCTTGTGATAACTATCGCCTGACTTGTATTCATTTTATCGCACAGTTTTACATATGTTCAGAATAAAACTGTGCGATGAAATGTTATATATTTACGCATTTTAATCGTACTGTTCCTCGACATCATCCTAAACTCCACAAAAATGTAAAAGCTATTTTGTACAGCTTTTATACAGCTGTCATATTTTCGTATTATTCGTGATAAATGCTGACGAAGTTTCGTTACGCACCAATACTCGAATTTATCTAGCCTATTATTTATGCCTAATAATGAGCCAAAATTCTGAGTAAAATATTTCTTCGTCTGACGAAAATAAAAAAATATATTACCACCAGGACGCTGCTTATAGTTAGGAGGAGTAATGGGGAGCATAATATTTAAATAACATAATATTCATAAATATTTTCTTAAACATGTTGGCTATATTTATCATTTCTGAGTAGATATGATAAGTATAATTTCTGAGTTCACGCGTTGCTCTTTTTAATATTAACAACCGAAGTGAATCTGTCCATGGTGCTGAAACTGTTCTATCACCTGCTTGCTTTAGGGTCATTTTAGTAGGGCGTGCAGAGGAAGAGAAAAGGTCTATGAAGAGTTTGATAACAATTATGTTTTTTTTTCATCTGATTTTTATTACTTTAAGAAACACAATGGAAAGCGTAGCCCATATGGAAGCCATGCTATGTAGACTACGTTCATTCTTCTGCTCACTAAACTTCCCTGAGGACATTGCTCAAAAAGGCTACTGTCCAAAATGAACTCAAGCACAGATTTATTATTATTTTTAATTAAACATCTCACGCACTGCATGCTTAACAAATACACAATTTAATTTACGTCTGTTTTCAGAATAAACATGGATGGCTTTCACGAGGCAAGACTGGCGCATATGGCTTTTGAATTAGTGTCACAATGTGGAAATATCATGCATCTGTTCGCTGTGACAGGTCTGTAATGTTGAGAGGATTTTGGAAAGATTTAGATATTGTCAATAAGACTTAACTATTTTAAATTGCCATTTTTTAAAATTATTATTATTAAATGTTTGATTCTCCATACAATGCTACACAACATACAGATCAATTTTATAATTCTGATCATTGATTGTGCACCAATTTCCAGATCATGCATTTTAGAATCACACTAATATCTCCCAAATGATTATTATTAGCCTATTATCATTAGATAAATAATTGAAATAGATTAATATCATTTTACCTGTTAAGTTTTAAGGAGTATATTTTGGCATTTCTTTCGTTGACGAGATGCGATTTCTCTGAAGACGGTGGAGGATCCATGGTCCTGTGCAGCTTCAGTGACCAGTGAAAAAACGAATTAATAAAAACCGTACCGAATATTAAAATATGCGTGTTTAATTAGACGGAAAAATTATAATTCTTCCGAGCCATTTTCGAAGGATTCAAGAAATGAGTGAAAGCACTCATTGCATCAGATCCACGGAAAAGAGAAAACAAGCTTGCAGTCAGTAATTCCGGTGAACTTGGCTGTGGGTGAGATCGGATGGATCTGGTGTAGAAGATTCAGCAGTCCGGTCAACTAATTTACGAATCTTACTATGGCGAGGCATGGTTATTAATATTCATGAGCTAAAGGTAGGCTTATGAAAGCAACGTCATCATTATAAATGTAATATTCAAAAGCCAGTCGTTCGCCATTGGAGAGCTACCAAGCAACGTCACCAGGACATAATTAATTACGAATTAATCCTTCACTGTAGTAGGATTGGTAAAAGGCGGCAGCCTATAAATGGAAATAAATGTGCACGCCCTCAGATTTAATAATTTTTTTCGAAAATACATAACGTTAAGTAGGCTATATTATAAAGAAACATGTAATTAAACAAAATAACAAATAACGGTGAAATATAATAGTAATATGTAGCCTTATAAAGCATATTAATATATGTTAATATATATCAAATAAAAAAACAAAAACAAACAAGGATCATTCGTATTTACTACGCGCCAGGCGCCACCGCAAGCATGACGCAAGCGCACTTCCGGACATGCGTTTTCGCGCGTTAGCTGCACACAAACATGGCGATGACAATGAGCCAAAGTGATGTTCAGGTGCAACAGAAAGAAGGAGAGGAGGATGATCCGTCGATGTCTAGATCTGACAGGTGAGTAACTAGATCAAGTTCCTGTCGAGCTCTGTTAACGTTGTTCTGGTGTGTTCTGGTTGATAAATAAAGGGCAGTGTTGGGCTGATCCGAGGCAACAGTTAAGCAATCGACGCGAGTGTTTACACAGTTTATCTGCTACTGTTGGTCTTATTTTGACTGGTTAAGATCTAGAGCATATAGAGAATGAGCAGAACAGACGCGCGTGTGTTTCTGGAGCTGCTGGCGTGCAGATCTGCAGCTCACGTCAATGCAAAAGGCACAGGAGAAGGCAAATGAAGAGGGGCTGTATTGCAGTTACATTTAAAGCAGTTTCCAGATCAAATATATATAACTTACGACAGTATTACATTTTTTGAATGCTAATAGTTCATTCATATTGTCTCCTTTTGTTGTCAAAAAGCAAAAAACATTGCTGAGCTCTGTTTGTTGATTTTATATAAAGGGTAATTGAGCATAAGGTACAAGTGTGTGTACACACTTACAGGTCAAAAGTTTGGAATAATTAAGTTTTTTTTTTATGTTTATGATTTCTTATGTTTACCAAGGCTGCATTTGTTTGATCAAAAATACAGTAAAACAGTAATATTAAGTTTAATTTAGTCCTGTGATGGCAAAGCAGAATTTTCGGTAGCCATTACTCCAGTTTTCAGTGTCATGATTCTTCAGAAATCATTCTGATATGCTGATTTGGTGCTCAGTTATCAATTATTATAGGTGTACTGTTGTTAATAATTGTTCTTATTAGTGTCTATATATATATATATATATATATATATGTGTGTGTGTGTGTGTGTGTGTGTATATATTTATATAAGTGAG
>NW_015556110.1:614496-623248 GCF_001515605.1 Sinocyclocheilus anshuiensis | reverse complement strand
ACAGTTTGGACAGGACCCTTTTCTATTCTAACATGACAATGCCTCTGTGTATAAGGCAAGGTTAACAAATAAATTATTGATTCGGTTAGTGTGGAAGAACTTGACTGGTGTGCATAAAGCCAAGTCCCAATCCCAGCTGAACACGTCTGGTGTGACTTTAAATGCAGATCTTGAGCCAAAAACATCTTCACCAAACACCAATGATTTGTACATACACTATATGGACAAAAGTATTGGGACTAGGGTTGTGATGGTGAGGAAATTTTCCCACCGGTTAATCATCTGACTCCTGCTCCGTGGTGCACTGTCGTTCGCGCACGCTTCGGCACGCTGCATTGAGCGTTTAGTTTTTAAAAGTGTCTGTCCTCTAACTGAACTAGGCTAAATTATTTTTGTTTCTATAAAAAAATCAAAACGACGGTGGGGGGCGGTGCCGCGGTAGGCAAATGATGTAACCGGTGTTGCGGCTTAACACCGTTATAACCAAAAACACGATCTATCGCAGCAAGCCTAATTGGGACGCCCCCTTCTATAGAACAGAAAAAGGCACTTCCAAAACTGTGGCAATAAAGATGGAAACATAATTCATGTATTTCAAAATTGTATTTCCATCTCTGTTGCAACAGTTTTGGAAGTGTCTACAATTACTGTACCCATATGTACAAGTCATTGGTGTTTGGTGACAAGTTTTTGGCTCAAGGTCTGCATTTAAAGCAATTAATTTAAATTTAAATCAATAATTTCTTTTTGAACCTTACCTGTCCAAACTGTTGCTATAAAATTAAAGCACGCAATTCCCTAGAATATCATTATATGCTTAAACATTAAGATTTGCACTCATGAAAATTACTAAAGTAGTCAATCCTGTTCATTAGAAGGTGGTGTCCCAGTACTTCTGGCAATATCGTGTTTATATATTAAATCTTAAAATTATTATGATTTTTTTTTTTTTATCTTACATATTGTATTGAGCACTAATTTTCTTGAGCACTAAATCAGCATTATTAGAATGATGATGTGACACTGAAGACTGGAGTAATGGCTGCTGAAAAAAATTCAGCTTTACCATCACAAGAACATTTAAAAAACATTTTTTATTAAAATAGAAAGCAGTTATTGTAAATTGGTATAATATTTCAAACTGTTACTTTATTTTTGTCAAATAAATGCAGCCTTGATGAGCATAAGAGATGTCTTTCAAAAACATTTAAAAGTCATAATTACTCCAAACTTTTGATTAGTAGTGTATATTAAGGAAAAATACATATTTCTATTACTGTTTCACAAATTTTCTCATATTCCTTCTATTCCTTTCAAAAACTCCAAAGAATCAGCCAAATGTGTACAACACATCACACCACCAACAATAGAATTTCATGTGAACTATGCTTAATCCATGTAAGCCTAGTCTGTGAGTCAAAGCAAACATCCTGGCCTTTTCAGCACTGCCATTGTGTAATGGACTGTTCACATTGATGATTCATTAGCGTCAGTGAGTGTCCAGTGTCTGTCCATGTGATGAGAGCCTTACTCAAATGAGGCTCCAGGTTTGACTGAGCAGATGTGTGGTTTCCTGGACAGGATAAAAAGAAAGGTCTTAGTCCCTCTACCACACTAACAGAAAGCATCATGTGAGCAGCTCTTTCTGAGGGCATCATAAAGACCCAGATTCCCTCAAGCTCTCTATGAAACAGTGTGTATTAATAGCTGTGCTCGGGTCAGATGGGGCCGTTCATGATTTCAAAGGCATGTCTGATGGCAGTATGGACACTCACACTTGCCATTCGCTCTGTTCATTGATAATTGATCAGTTATTGATGATTGTTAATGTGACATTAAAAAATGTTTGCACACTGTTTCCTAAATGGCAGTGGCTCTTTAAGCAAATCCTATTGTGTTTAACCTGCATTTACTTATTTATTTTTGTGGTAGTGGCGAGGATTCTCTCGATGGCCTTATGAGAGACAGATGTCCCCTGACCCCTTCGCAGTCCCCACGGAAACGGACCACCAGCCAAAGCAAAACGGAGCCTCCACTTCTGAGGACGAATAAGAGGACAATCTACACCGCAGGCCGTCCACCCTGGTACAATGTTACTGGGACCACCTTTAAAGAAGCTTTTGTAATAGGTATGACATTTGTGCATATCTTCTATTTGATCACTACAAATCAGTCTTATTATGTAAAGTGCAGTGAATTATTACATTTGATAACAGCTTATGAAAACATTGCACAATAAGACGTTTATCAAGAAAGTTAAGTGTATATAATTTAGGTTTCATATTGTTTTAATACTTCACTCATAAGAGACTAAGAGATTAGTCAATTGGACAGTAATTGAATAAAGCAGCAGACTAATACAGAATAAATGATTTTATTATAAGTTTGCAGAATATTGACATTGCTTTCTCTAAATTTGAGGCATGAACTACGCACTACTGTTCAAAAGTTTGGGGTCAGTAAGATTTTATCAAAGTTATTTTATTTTTTTTAAATAAGTAGTCTCTTATGATCACCAAGGCTGCAGTTAATTAATTAAAAAATACTGTAAAAACGGTAATATTAGTGGAATATCATTACAATTTAAAATAACTGTTTTAATATTTTAATATTTTAAAATGTAATTTATTCCTGTGATGGCAAAGCTACTCCAGTCTTCGGTGTAACATTATCCTTCATAAATCATTCTAATATACTTATAATAATGTGCATTTCGTATTATAAATATTGAAAACATTTGTACTGCTTTTTGTGGAAAATGTGTTTTTTTTTTGATGAATAGAAAGTAGAAACATGATTTGATTTCTGAAATAGGAATATTTTGTAAAATTACTGTCACTTTTGTTTCATTTATTATGACCTTGCTAAATAAAAGTATACATTTCTTGGAAAAAATAAAAATCATATTGACCCCAAACTTTGAACTAGTTTATATATCTTAAAGCGAGGTTTAAATCTTTTGTGAAACTTTTTGTATTGAATGCCTGAAGGCTTACACTTTTGTGGTGTGTGAGAACATGAGCTCTGTCAGGACTGTGCTCTTGAGGTCATTAGTATGCAATCCATTGCTCACAAAGAGCCTGTCATATGGGTTACAATTTCACACTTGGATGTGCTCCAGTCAATTATTCCTGTAAAAAAAAAAAAAAGTGTGGTGTGGCTGTCGTCCCTGCTCGCTCAGTCAGAGAGAAACTAATAAATCCACCCAAGTGGAATGATCTTCCTTTAACAAAGGTCAGAGGAACAGGGAGGCGAGAGAGGACGTAACAACACTGAAGCAGTTTTAAGTAACTTTAGTCCATATAGCAACAAGAAGCTTTTTCGTTGTTCCCATTGGTGGTGAATCTTATTTTATATGGTGTTTTCTTAATGGCCTTTTATTCTGGAAACCTATGTGATACTTAAAACTTTAGTATCTGAAAATGTAGTGGTCAGCATAATGTCTCACATGACTGGCTTTACAGTCAGACGAGTTGTATAATCTGTTTTTCTTGTCTGATGAGTAGACTTTATTTTTTGATATATCCCTTATTACTTTTAAGGTTGAAAAGAATTTATTAACCTTATATATGAGCTTTATTTATTATAATAGAATATTGAGAGTGGCTCTGAAGTAATATTGTAAATTGCAATGAATCTGTAACCGTATTATTTTTTTTTTCATATATTTTTGGGTATTTACTTAACAGCCACTTTTTAATGAAAACGTTACCTTGATAAAATTCATGACTAAATTCAAGTTTATGTTAATTATGTCTGTCTGTCTGTCTGTCTGTGTCATAATTAATGCATTGAATATTGCCAATTTTCCAATGCTTTTTGTGGGTATTTTCTGATTGAACAGATTCTGGTAATTTATTACATGATCTTGATATATTATATTATTATATTATATTATATTATATTATATTATATTATTAAAGCAATAAGCCCCAAGAATGATAATTATTTATAAGAATTTACAACAGCTCCGCTTTGCATCATGCCTAACAACGACCCTTAGCTGTTATAAATTCACTGTAAACCACGGCTTCACGGGGCTTATTGCTTTTATAAAACGGTTATTCCATATACGTAGTTAGGTTTCACAAAATAAAACAGAGCAAATAAAGTGTAATGATATTAATAAAAACAGTATTCTTCCATCAAACAATGTAGCTCCTCAGAAACAGTTGTGGTTGCTACAAAGTGGTTGCCGAGCAACACACAAACATAAACAAAGGTGTGTGTTACTTTGTAGAGTAATTTACAACAGCTTCGAACGCGGCTCAGCCAATCAGAATCAAGGACCAGAGCTATCCGTTTTATCCACCTTTTTCTTCAACGCGGAAGTAAGCTTATGGGTGAGACTTCCGGTTCATTAGCCGCTATAGGTAAATAACGAGGAGAATAACAACGTGTAGTAAACGGTAAAACGGTTTGCACTATAAACCAGTGTGTTCATAATTAAGATAATACATTACAATAATATGATAAGACACACCAACTTTCAATATCAAGCAGCAAAACGAACTGTTTTGTTCAGCTAATAATAGCTGGACGGAGTGGACGCAGATGAGACCGGAAGCCAGACCCATAGAATTTACAAATGGCCGTGCCCATTTTTACGACAAGAAAAAGGTGGATATATTATATTATATTATATTATATTATGTTATTCAGTGGTTCTGAAGTAATATTATAAATCACAATGTAAATCAAATCTAAAACCTTATTTTTTTTAAACCTTGATAAAAATTAATACTTTGTCTTATGTGTACATTTCTTAACCTTTCAAATGTTACTTTAACATAGCAGCAAAATTCATGATTGTTGTGAAAATAGAAGTTTGTAAATATTGACTTTTTGTGCATTTGAACAAGCTGCAGCTTCTGTTGTGTCCTGCAGGTCTGTGTGGAGGAAGTGCCTCTGGGAAAACCACCGTGGCCAATAAGATCATAGAGGCTCTTGATGTTCCTTGGGTTGTTCTGCTCTCTATGGACTCTTTCTACAAGGTACTTCACAACTGAGTTAAAGAAGACCCAGCCTGAATACATCTGCTTTGAACTTCCTGTCCTTTTTAGGGAGGAATTTCACTCCAAATCCAATGACTTGTTTCATCAGTGGTATTAGGGTTGGGCGATGTCTACCAAATTGGCATCGGACGATGTCTACAGTAAAACATTGTGATGGACGATGACATCGGGGGGCGGGGTTAGGGGTGTGCCCGAAGCATGAAACAAATAACGCTTTATACGGAGCCACTAAAAGGTTAGCCGCTTGCTAGTGGTAGCCTGTTGCATTATATTACAAGAAGTTCACTTACCACATACACAGAGTAAGGAGAAATGTCTGATAGAATGATGGCGAATGATTTGCAGATCCTGAGCACCAATGACAAACATCTAATCTTGTCAAATGTGTGGTAAGTACTGCCGCTCCATAGTATAGAGTCCTTGTGATCGCGAATCTCGAAAGTGAAAGTAAAATGAGAGCGTGCAATCGAAAGCGGTTTCAATAGCTGCTCCCTGATGCCCGCAATTTATATACAGTCGCCCAATACTTACCCAACGATATAATTGTGAGAAAAAGTATTGAAATATTTTTTTTATCCTCCCATCTCGTAGGCTATTTATTCCCTTTAGGGTTTCCATAGTACACTTAATTTCCTTTCCGATCACGGAACTGGGATGTGGCGTATTGCGGGAGAGGGGGAGGGGGAATCACGATGTCAGCTTAACATCGTGATGTCTGTCAGCCATCGGCGATGAACGATGGCATCGTCTATCGGCCCAACCCTGAGTGGTATTATTGCATTTGCAGACCACTGTAACATTAAAGTACTTCAAATGAAACTTCTTCATGTGTTGAAACCATTGAAGCATTAATATCATTTGCTCTTGCCCCTGTTGGATGAGCTGAAACCCTGTAGGATCTACTCATCAATCCTTATTTGATTTAATGGCATATCCTCCAGCTTATTAGTGGTCTAATTAAGTGGTTCAATCAGTCAATCTGTTTCTCTCTATGGTGGAAAGTCTACAGGGCACTTTTATTGAATAGTACCCTTTTTTGTTATTGCCAACCTTAACATTTCTGCACCACTGAAAAAGTGTAATCTTTACTGTAATCTTATTTCAACTGTCTTGCAGGTTTTGAGTAAAGAGGAGCAGGAGTTGGCGGCAAGAAATGAGTACAACTTTGATCATCCTGATGCCTTTGATTTTGAACTGCTGGTAACTGTGTTGAGAAAACTGAAAAAGGGCAAAAGCATAAAAGTGCCAGTGTACGACTTCACCAGTCACAGTCGTCGCAAGGAGTGGGTAAGCCTGTGTGTGATTGTCTGGCTAGTATGCATGAGCCTGTATAGATGCCTTACTACCTTGTTTTCTCCTCCAGAATAAAGCTATGTAGTTTCTGCATCCCTAGCTTTACCAAGCAAAATTGCAAAAAATAGTTTGGATGCTCGAAACATTGCGTCTCAGGAGAAATAAACCTACAAACAGTTTACTTACAGTTGTTGTATGTTTTTAGCATAGAAAAATACTTTGGAGTAAAAAAGGTCTTTGCACAGTCTGAAATTCTCGGCTGAAATTTTTGCATGTTAAAAAATAAATATGACCTCACGTTGTGTCAATCATGTTTACACACTGCCTCCAAAAGTTTCGTCCAACATAAAAAAATTCGGATCAGGTTCGCTTTTCTGTGATTTCGCATCCGTAGCAAGCATTTTGATAGGAAAGAATGACGAATGTAAAAAATACTTATGTAGTAATTGTATTTATGTAATGGCAATGATACCTGTGTAATAACAGTAAATTATTCATAATTACATGCAACTAACCCTAACCCTATGGTAAGTACATATTAATTAAAATTACTCATTACTTTAAACTGTAACAAGGCAACTGTAAAATAAAGTGTAACCTACTTTAGCTTTAAATGTGATGCAGCAATGCAAATGTAATTACGGTGTATGTTCTAGTAATGACCTGTAATGCTTTTTTGCTGTATTAATTAAATAGACTGTTGCACAATATGGCACGAGAACATTACAATCAGATTACCATTTAATATAATTGAGAAATTGTGAACATTTAACCTTCTTTTTTTTTTACTGTGAATTAATGTTAGATTAATTTACTTTCTTAACCTAATTATTATATGGTTATTATCTCTTTATAGATTTAATTTAACTCCAAAACCCAACACTTTTATAAAGCTGTCAAATTACACTCTTGCATTGTTAACTGAGAACAATGTTTATGGTTGTTTTTATTCTTTATAGGCAATTTGCAATTTCATGCCTGAGAAGAACAGTAGCAGTAACTACAGTTACTTTAGACATGGTATTTATGATTCTTTAGGAGCTGCACTGCTTTTATTATCTTCCTAAAATTTAAGGTGCAGAAGGTTTTTCCTCTGTATTTAAATGGGTTGTAATGTTAATGAGCGATAAAGGGAGATCTCTGGCTCTGTGGCGTATACAGGCCACTCGTGCTGCTGATCAATACCGAATGAGTGGCCATTGACGGGAAGCCTCATGGTAGTGCATCTGTCTTAATGGGATCATGACACCATCAGGGTTCCCCTCATTCTGAAGAAGGGGAGCATGGAGGAAATGCATCACCACACACTTCGACAGTCTCTCCCTACACTGCCTCAGTTTATTAACATCATATTTGAAGTGAAAAATAGTATAAGGCATTTTCTGGGCACTTTGTGTACATTATTTTTGTGTAATTTAAAGAAAGATTTTTTTTTTACAGAAATTCTTTATGCTATAATTAATTAATTAATTGACTATTTCAGTAATGCATTTGTACTTTTTCTGATAATTCATTATTTTATTTTAGATTAGACTGTAACATCACATTTTCATATGTTGTTTTTTTTCCTAGTCCTTTACTGTTCTCTGTTTATGTTCCTCTCTTCAGAAAACTGTCTATGGGGCCAACGTTGTGATATTTGAGGGAATCTTGGCTTTTGCCAACAAGGAGCTTTTAAAGGTAAGCCACATATTGTCACACTGGACATTATATAAAAGTCTCAGCTGTCACCTTTAACTGTGGTTTATAATACCACAAAGGGCTTTCAGTAAAAGATAGAAAGAGAGGAAGAATAATGGAAAGCTTCATAGCCTGAAATATAGAAGAGCATCATGGGAGTCATAAAGCAGAGAGGGAAAAATGGAGGTGTAAAAGATAAGGTCAAATGAAAAGAAAGATAGCTTTGTAATAGGGATGCACCGATACCACTTTTTCCAGTACTCGCCCGATACCAATACTTTTATTTTTGGTACTTGCCGATTATTATATTATAAAAAATTATATCTGGTCTCTGAATAATTTTTGTTTTGACTGTATATCCTTTGGTTATTTCCACACTTAATTATGGCCATTAAAATGTATTTTACAAGTTTTTGTTACTTTCACTGTTCATTTTTTTTTTGCTCTATGGTACATCATCTTTAATTTAATAGCAATAGAGCTGCTCCATTGCAGCGGCTTAGTACTGTAATCACGCGCTTTACTGTAATAATGCAGGGAACCACTCGTTATAAATCTCCTAAGCCTAGCGCATTTCACACAGGCTGCTAGATTCACTTTCGCCAGAAAGTCGTGTATGCCTGAGGTTGAAAATAAATTGTTTATAGTGAATACCCCTATAAATGGTCTTATTTTTACAATTTAGTTTTAAATCAAAATGATGCGTGTGCTAAGTGAGTGAACATCAAAGATCACACAACAGAAGTGCGCGCACCCCTCTGTCT
>NW_015556110.1:586215-614070 GCF_001515605.1 Sinocyclocheilus anshuiensis | reverse complement strand
CTCTCTCTCTCTCTCTCTCTCTCTCTCTCTCTCTCTCTCCCTCCCTACCGTTAAGTAACTTGTGCATTGTTTTACTTGTTTTTGACATCCGACTGAACTACAAACTTTCCAGTGATGTCTGTGAGAAAGGGATATTCACTCGACAAGCTCGTGCATCTGCGCCGCCACACGCTCAATCCACTCAGCGTGCTTTGTTTATCAGCTCAAGCACATCAGCTACTCAGGCGTAAATACTGAATGTTTAACATTATATTCATTGCATGCATATACTTCGTAGACATCCTTAATCTCTAATAACTCCATTCTGCTCTCTGTTGTTCTGTTGTCGGTGTTTCTTTGTCTGAATATGGCACTTATAACATGCTGTGTGGTATCAGGGCATTTTAACGAGTACGAGTACAGGAGCTCAGTATCGGTACCGATGCCAGTATCGGTATCAGTGCATCCCTACTTTGTAATGATAGGAAGAGAAGGGAGGGAATATTGTGTATTTTATATTCCCACAGATTAGTTATGGATGCTGAATGACAATAAGATGAGAGGTACAGTCTACTAAACTTGTGCTGTAAAATAAAGAAATGCATTGCTGAAATCCAGATGGCTGTGTTCTACTGTGTCTAGACTGAAGAAAGGTGTAAAAAAATAAGATCTCAGTTGCCTATATTATGGCAAATCTTACAAAAAATAGGGATTTAAATTAAAAAGTAAAATTGAAAGTATGCATGATGTTTTTTGATGTTCCCTTTATGCTGATTTAAACAAAAATTGTCTTAGCATGATGTTTTTATTACTGTATTTCTGTCACGAGATTGATTTGTTTTGGGAATTTTAAAAACGTTTTTGAAAAAAGTCTCTGCTCACCAGGGCTGCATTTATTTGATCAAAAATACAATAAAATATTGTGAAATTTGATTACCAATTAAAAAAAGTTTTATCTATTATAATATACTTAAAAATATATTTTATTGTGATGGCAAAGCTGAATTTTTAAGCAGCCATTACTCCAGTGTTCAGTGTCACATGATCCTTCAGGCATCATTCTAATATGCTGATTTGGTGTTCAAGAAACGTTTTGGTTATTATCAATGTTGAAAACAGAAATCTTATAACATTATAAAAGTCTTTTTTGACCGATTTAATGCATCCTTTCTGAATGAAAGTATTGCTTTCTTTATTAACCCCATGTTTTTTTTTTTATATATTAAAAAGTAATATTGTAATGCAAAAAATCTTTTTACTTTTAAAAGTAACCTTCATTATTATTATGTTTAAGTTTTAAGTTCTTATTTTTTTCTTTTGAATTTGGGGTGAAATGATCCTGGAAATTTCACATAGCCTGGTTTGTCTCTGCCGCTGAGTAATGGATCTCATTCCCACAATCCGACCACGGAGATGAGATTCCCTCTCTACTATAGCGTCTATGTCTCTCTCATATACATGAATACTAGTTAATGGTTAGCTAGATAATGAGTTCTAGTTGTCTCCTCTATCATTTAAGGGAACAAATGCATCTCTGGATGAAGAATAAATATGTAAAATCTTGTTCCTAAAGCCTGATCCTGTTGAAACGGTACAAGAAGTCTGTCCTCTCCTTGTGTTCTTTTTCTCCTGCATCCTGTTGTTTTCCTCACACAATGAAGATGACTGATACTTCTCTCTCTCTAATGGTGAAGGTGAAGAGCGGCCACAGGAAGTGAATAGGCGGTGTTTATCTACGCCTGCATTGACGGTTACCATTGCCGGGTTTCGATTCTTCCCTGCGCGAGTTGTCCGGAAATCTATACAAATTAAAATGGGAGTTATTGTGTACGCATTGGCTAAGCAGTTCATCCTGACGTGATTTACGAGCACTGCGCAGCAGATGTGCTGCAGAACGAATGACACTCATCAAACGGTAGACATCATTCAGCTAATGAATGGATCAGGGTTTTCCGTTTAACTCTTTCTCATTGCAGGTCTTTGTGAATACAGTGACAGCTCACCTCTGTTTTCATTTCGGGAAGAATGAGCAATGACTTCCTGTCGTTTAAAACTTGATATACACTTGACCTTTCACCCCATTCATGTGTGTTTCTTGCACGCCTGCACACAAAGTCTTATAAGTTATGCCTCGTCGTGTTGGCAGGGCTGCTGGCACTGCTGTTTAAGGGTATTGGATTGTTTATCGTTACCCTGAAATTTAATGCCTTTGCCATATCATGTGGACTCACTGAATGATATCCATTTTCAGTGTCGGCACTAGCGGTACATCTTGGCTAGTTGGCGTCACGCTGCACTACATTGCTTTGATTGATCCTGACTTCCCCTTTGCTGAGCAGCTTTTTTTAAATTTCCTATCCGTTCGCTCCGTTGAAAGATCTGATACGTGTTTTCAGTAACAGGAACCGAACCGTTGAGGAGAGACAGTAGTAGATCCTTGACTGGTTGTGTCTGCCCTGCAAGATTTCATCACTTTGGGCTGGAGAATAATGAGGGTTATTAATCAATGGTATATGCTTCTGTTGAAGTTTTTCTTTTCCCAAAAAAATATTGTAGTTAAGCAGCAATTTCTAGATGAAGAACTACACTACTTTTCTGAAGTTTGGGGCTGGTGAAGTTTTTTAAAGAAGTTTCTTATGCTCACAAAGACGAAAATGCAGATAAACTAAATTGTGAAATCTTACGTTTTAAAATATTCATTTTCTGTTTTAATGTTTTAAAATGTAACTTATTCCTGTGATGGCAAATCTGAATTTTCAGCATCATTACTTCAGTCTTCAGTGTCACATGATCCTTCAGAAGTCATAATATGCTGATTTGCTACTCAAGAAACATTTCTTAAAGGGATAGTTCACCCAAAAATGAAAATTTGATGTATGGTTTGTCTAAAAGCATATTAAAAACACCACATAGACAAATAAACAACATAAAAAACTTGATTTTCACTACAGGGGGAAGGATTTAATATTATCAATGTTGAAAAAAGTTGTGCTGCTGAATTTATTTTTTTTTTTTTTTGGAAACCGTGATAGATTTTTTTTCTAGGTATTTGGATTAAAATAAGGTTTAAAAAAAACAGCATTTATTTTAAGCAGAAATCTTTTATAGCATTATAAATGTCTTTACTGTCACTTTTAAACAATTTAATACATCCTTAGCTAAATATAAGTTTTAATTATTTTTATTTAGCTACGGAGCAAAATTTTAGTGACCTCAAACTTTTAAATGGTACTGTACACTACCCATAATCCTAAAGAGGAAGCTCCAGAAACCACAAAAGAACTGCAGCAGAACAATGTGTGTGCAAGTTACAGGGTTCATACGGGGTTTGGAAAAGTATTTTCCAGGTCTGGAATAGTATGGAAAAAAGAAAGCAGAGTATGGAGAAGTATTTGTGTTTCCAGACTTTTGCCCCTTTTAGTTTTTTTATAATATAAAATTAAGAATTTAATGAAAATAAATGTACAAGAAGTCAAAGTCAAAATACGACTGAATGAATTCAAGGTGCACTTTTTCATTATGCAAAATGCAGGTTATAAGCAGTTTGGGTTTCTTCTCGCAACATTCTTTGCACTGTATTACATAGCCTCAAGGACCTTTGCAAAAATAAAAAATATACAGACTTTTATGTGCACATGAGAAACCATTGAACTTAGCATATAGGACAATGCACACAGAGCTACCTATTGTGCCATCAGCCCATTTCACGGTGTGGTTTCTTGGGCACCACAGAGTATGCGTTAAAGAGACCTAAGGCCTTGAAATATGGCATACTGTCCTAACAAAAGCCAATTTGAAATGCTTTTTTAAAGTACCCATCTTTTTTATAAACCCTTGAACTTGGGGGAAGGATTTAATATTATCAATGTTGAAAAAAGTTGTGCTGCTGAATTTATTTTTTTTTTTTTTTGGAAACCGTGATAGATTTTTTTTCTAGGTATTTGGATTAAAATAAGGTTTAAAAAAAACAGCATTTATTTTAAGCAGAAATCTTTTATAGCATTATAAATGTCTTTACTGTCACTTTTAAACAATTTAATACATCCTTAGCTAAATATAAGTTTTAATTATTTTTATTTAGCTACGGAGCAAAATTTTAGTGACCTCAAACTTTTAAATGGTACTGTACACTACCCATAATCCTAAAGAGGAAGCTCCAGAAACCACAAAAGAACTGCAGCAGAACAATGTGTGTGCAAGTTACAGGGTTCATACGGGGTTTGGAAAAGTATTTTCCAGGTCTGGAATAGTATGGAAAAAAGAAAGCAGAGTATGGAGAAGTATTTGTGTTTCCAGACTTTTGCCCCTTTTAGTTTTTTTATAATATAAAATTAAGAATTTAATGAAAATAAATGTACAAGAAGTCAAAGTCAAAATACGACTGAATGAATTCAAGGTGCACTTTTTCATTATGCAAAATGCAGGTTATAAGCAGTTTGGGTTTCTTCTCGCAACATTCTTTGCACTGTATTACATAGCCTCAAGGACCTTTGCAAAAATAAAAAATATACAGACTTTTATGTGCACATGAGAAACCATTGAACTTAGCATATAGGACAATGCACACAGAGCTACCTATTGTGCCATCAGCCCATTTCACGGTGTGGTTTCTTGGGCACCACAGAGTATGCGTTAAAGAGACCTAAGGCCTTGAAATATGGCATACTGTCCTAACAAAAGCCAATTTGAAATGCTTTTTTAAAGTACCCATCTTTTATATAAACCCTTGAACTTGGCAAATTTTATGCCATCAGCCCATTTCGTGTCATGGTTTCTGTGCCGCCTGACACAGGATGTGTTAAATTGGACATTAGGCCTTTAAATTAGAGGTACTACCATAATAAAAGCCAAATTTGGCTCTGTTTTTATTCATAATAAAATGGCAGTGATGCACAAAGGAAATAGGTTATATAAAACTAGAAATTGTAATGCGTAAACATGCACAAAATTCCCATGCACATGTGAATACTTTCTCGAAGGCATAAAAACGTTTCTTGTGTGCAGATGACTACTATATACCAAATATAAAGCTGAAAATAATGCTCTATGAACCATTTATGTTAAAAATGGTCTGAATTTCTGAAGAGAGTTTTGGAAATTCGAGTCTGGAAAAGTATGGAATTTTGAAATGGAAAATGTGTAGGAACCCTGAAGTTATATATTAAGCACTTTATATTAAGCCCTTCAAAATGCACCAGATTGCACATATTTGAATGTGACTTGGTTGCATTTGGCATTGTAATTAATTATTAAAATATTTGTTTGTTGCATCTCTAATGTACACTTTTTGTGTTTGTCTGTCACACGTTGTCAGTTTATGGACGTTTTGTTGTATTTCTGTTTCTGTGTGTCCTTCAGCTCCTAGACATGAAGGTGTTTGTAGACACAGACTCAGACATCCGGCTAGTCAGGCGCCTAAAGAGGGACATCACGAATAGAGGGCGTGACATTGCAGGCGTCATTAAACAGTACAACAAATTTGTCAAGCCTGCGTTTGAGCAGTACATCGAACCCACTGTGCAAGTTGCAGATATTGTGGTCCCAAGAGGTACGTGAAGTTGGAAAATGTCAAAACTGCCAAACATTTTGTGAGAGATCAGACTATTAAGCATATTTTACTGGACTGTCTTTTAAACTTTAAACCGCATAAACACATTTCATTACACCAAATACATCTTTTTCTTTTCAGCAGCATCATATGACCCCTTTAATGTTGTTAAGCAACATTTATATTCAGAAATTTCATTAATAGATTATTTAAAAATGTTTTGCCTTGAAATTTTTTTTTTAATTTCTGTATAAATAACTGACATTATGCAGTTGTAATAGCCCTGAATGCTGGTACAGCAGTAAACAATTACTCTGAAAGCTCTGTAGTTTATTCAGATTTTTTCTACTCAAATTTATGGGATTATGTGCTTTATTATAACAGTCCCCTTCCGTTGTTTCTCCAGGTGGAGAAAACTTTGTAGCCTTGGATCTGATTGTTCAGCATGTTCACAGTCAGCTGGAAAAGGTATGTAATAAAAATGGCTCCTCATTCTCATCTGTTTGACACTGAGTGAGAATGATTAGTTGGCCTGTGCATAATGAAATGCTGAGAATGGCCAACATGCATGCTGTATCCCTGCTAGATGATCCACATGCTCTTAAAACGCACACAAATGTTGCATGCGTGTGCATATGAAGCCCATGCCATGGTATAAGTGTAGTTTGCCCTCTGGTGGTGATACTCTATATGTGACAATAAATATTATGTGCATTGGTTCAAACTAGAAAAGGCAAGGCCAGTAATCTTGATATGTCTATTTTACAGTCCATCTTCTCCATTATAGTATTATAAAATTCATTTGCAAATGTAATTTCTGGCACAAAATATTCCTTCAAAAAATGTAAGATTGAAATGATGACATTTCCTTTGGGAATTGATTGGATCTGTGGGCATTTCATACCAAAGAATAGTCCAGCCCGATTGTGAATTTACTACTAAAAAAGTAACTAAATAGCCTTTTGCCTGTTCCACTTTTTTCTTTGGAATAACATGCTCTGATGATTCAGACAATATGCTGAGAAACCAGGAGACAAGCAAATGTGTAGTCAGTTTTGATTTCATGTCGCCTACCAAGGTAATTACTAGAAAGACAAAGATGTTAACACTAATGAACGTTTGCTGAGTGACGTTCATGTGCATGCAGTGCTGACAGATGTATTCCACAAAAAGGGTTTAGTGCCTCTTTGAAATGTAATCGTTTTCTGTGCCTGGCAGGCTGAATAAAGTCATGAATTATCCTGAGGTGGAAAATGTTTTTCTGTTTTTTTTACTCAATCAGTCACAGTGAGGAATGATCTTTAGAACTAATGAACCATGTGCTTTGGTGCAAAAGGTATCATGCTCTAAAGCCACAGGACCGCATTGGGTTTCTCATCACAGAGGTCAGATTTGAAAGATTTTCTGTGTTAGGCCCAGTGAGTACTTTGACTGAAAAATCTTCAGTCAAAGTACTGCAATTTTTAAAAAAAAAGTATGATTCCTCAATTAGGGGCACTTTTTAAATTTTGTTTTGTATAATGTGTGACATGTGGGTTTTCAATATTGTGTGTGATGGTAATGATGGTATTGACATTTTTTGCTTTATGAGAGAAAAAAGATAAACCTTGGACTTGCTAACATGACAGATTAGGTAGCAGCCAATTGCATTTGAACTTGGTTTAAGAAATTGATTAAATAAATGAAATGATAATTACTGACCAATGTATAATGCTATCTACATTATTTACTTAGTTATTTAAAATATTATCAAATGGTGCATGTATACACACATACATATTACTGTTATAACATAACATGTATAAATGTATAAATTAATTAATATATTCCATTTATTTATTTATTCATTCAAAAGATTTTCCCTAATTCAAACACTTCTTTTTATTTCAATTTATTTCTTTATTATTTTATTTCAAATTAAAAAACAAAACCTGTTGTGACTAAAGCAATGGAAAATGTATTGCAATGGAAAATTTAGTGTCTATACATGTGGTATCTAAACAACCTCAAGATTCCACAGTAATACAGTGACGCTGATAAAGACTTTTAAATCAGCCTGAAACATGTTCTTTTTACTGATGGAAATATGAGAGGCATAAATGTATATTGTGTAAAACTGCAAGAATGTGATTGTATCAGGTTAAATATAGGGAGTAGCTGATAGTGCCATGAAATATTTTCCCAGTATACCATGGAGAGGGTGAGGGCTGACTGTTTGGAATGGCTTTTCTGAGTGAATATCTCATTTCATGAGTTTGTCTTTTTTTCTTTTCTTTTTTTATTCCTCTCCTCCCTATGTGTGTTTGTAATGAAATACTTGCTAAACCCTCAACCGATTGCTCTAACCATCCCAGCGTGAAATCACAGTGAGGTATGGCTGCTTTTCCCCTCATTTCCTTCCATCTCTCTTTCCTTCATTCTTTAAACCTGTGCTTCATCTCTGCTTTCTTTTCCTCAAACTTGCAGCGATGCAAATGGAGACAGAAGGAAAAGCGTAGCTCTGGCTATGGTCTACACTAAACAAATTGAATGTTAATGCTGCAGTATAAATGGATGCACAGCCCCGCCCACAATAAAATCTCATTGGTCCAAAGTCACAGCTGTAATTTAAACAGCTAATACACTACCGTTCAAAAGTTTGGGGGGTGGTATGATTTTTAATGGTAAAGTCTCTTATGCTCACCAAGGCTGCATTTATTTGATCAAAAATAAAAAACATTAATAGTGAAATAGGCTATTATTGCAATTTAAAATAACTATTTTCTGTTTTAATATGCTTATGTAATTTATTCCCGTGATGGCAAAGCTGAATTTTCAGCAGCCATTGCTCCAGTCTTCAGTGTCCTTCAGAACGCATTCTAATATGCTGATTTGGTGCATTATCAATATTAAAAACTGTTGTGCTGCTTTGATCAATGTCATGTGTCCTTACTGAGTAAAAGTATTAATTTCTTTGAATGGCAGTGCTTGTTTTGATTTTAATTTAAATATTTTGGCCGAAATGATCTACAAAGCAAAACGTTTGAGTGGACACTATATTAAGGACCTAAATGAATTGCACAAAATTGATGTGAAGATGGAATAAATTAGGTTTGCGAACCAAAATAAACACCATAGCTTCACTGTGTTCCTTTTGTCTCCACCTCCACTGTGTTATTTTGATGCTGTTGCTAACACGGGGATGGGCCTATTTCAGTGGTTTTGCTCTTCAGGTACTGTGCAGACTGTGAAATCCTCTGATAATGCATATTAGGGTCTCAGTATTGAGACATCTGTTGTCATTTTATCATTTTAGACTGGCAACAGCACCTCGGCTGAAAACCACTGACATACTACCCAGACCTGAGCTCATCTTGGCTGTGATGTGCCCGTCTGTTCTGTATAGACTTTAATCAGGTCGTGTTCTTTTCTCCCCCTCCCTCTCTCTTTTCTCTCTCTCGTCATCATTGTCTCCCAATGAACATTTATTCCTTCTTCAGAGGAAACTCCGCTGGGATATGTGAGGATAAATTCTTGCATCCTCTCACCTTTCTTTTTTTTCTGTTCTGTTTTCTTCATTTTATTTGTTTATTGTTTTCAAATTTGATTTATTTTTCGTTTTCTTGGATCTGTCCTCTGCAATCCTTCCTCACTTGATAAAACACGTTCTGCTCTTTTAGTATTATGTTTTTACTACTATTATTGTTTAAAGCTTGTGCATGTTTAACTTTCAGAGTGAGCTAATAACATTCACACTGTCAGTCCATCACAGTGTCCTAACCAGCATCGCCTGTGAAAAGCGACAAGACATTTTGTCCATTGCTTGGTTTTTATTTTTGTGGCCTTGCATAGGTAGAAATCTGATTGGTCCAAAATCCCTGTACATATATTCTGATTGGTTGTCATCATGTTATGCCGAGGAGCGGTTTTGTTTTCAGTGGAGTCAAAGTGCTTGTCGCGTCACACTGGTTAGGACACAGTGTCTTTCTGTATGGGATTGTGGGCTGACGTTTGGTGAAACTGGCAGCCACAATGAAGGAAATTTAGCAGCCACATATTAAATGTCTCAAATCAGTCATTAATGTAGGTTGTATACTGTAGAGGGCATTGGTGGCTCTCTCAGTCTTTGCTTAGATTTTCACAATTGCAATATTATAAATGAACAGAGTTCAGAGTCCATTACCATCTTGTTGGTTTTATTTAATATCACATTATTTCACTGTTTAAAGAAATGGTTTACCCTAAAATTAGAACTGTCATTTACTCTGCCTCAAGTATGACTCTTTTTCTTTCTTCTGTGATATGCAAAAAGAGGTTTTTACAATGTGAAAAAGCATCATGTAAATCCTGCCTAACGTTTTTTTTAATTTTTTTTTATTTTGTGGTCTGAAAGAAAGTCATACATGTTTGGAATGAAATGAGTGAGTAAATGACAATTGTAATTTTTAGGTGAACAGTTTCTTTAATGCTTGTGCATCAGATCTTTGGTTACAAAACCCTCACTTCTGTCTACTAATTTAAAGGCCTGTTCACACCAAGTCTGATAGTTCACGCTGATGATGCACACACTTGTATGTAAAAACCTACGATATTAACAGGTTGTCAACACATAACCCAAGTCAATATCTTATTGGTCAGGGAGGTTTGTTTTTGGGGTGAAAGTGGTTCATTTGTGTAAATTATGCAATTGTTTTATTTTAAAATGTATTCATAATGGAAATCCTGACTTGAAGTGAATGGGCCTTGACTCTAACTTGACCTGCTACCATAACACTTCAAACTCACATCAGCTCTTCATACTCAACCATATTCGCACTGGGAAAAAGTCAAATATTGTTATATTTGTCTATTTTCCATTAACAAAAAGTTTGGTTTTGTTTGCTTGTGTGCAACTTGTGGAATGTTTATGTTTCATATCTGTGTGCTATATAGATCAGCACTGGCATCTGCCCATCAGGGTCAACCTTTACCCAAGACCCTGAGTGTCATGGAGAGCACCCCACAGGTCCGAGGAATGCACACTATTATCAGGTATGACCTCGCTGCTGTTATGAATACTTAAGTAATTTACACACACACTATTGGTGTTTTTATTGTAATATTTTATTGATTTATTTACACTAATGTTCAAAGAAAAAAATCTAAACAAGCACTACCGTGTAAAGAAAACAATTTTATTCAGCAAGGACACATTAAACTGATCAAAAGAAAATATTAAGCAGCTGTTTTCAACTTTGATAATGATAAGGAATGTCAGCATATTAGAATGATTTCTGAAGGATAATTTGACACTGATGACTGGAGTAATGGCTGTTGAAATGGCTGTTGTTATGAATACTTAAATACTTAAGTACCACACACACACTATTGTTTTTTTGTTTTATTACTGTAAAATTTTACTGATTTATTTCCTATACCGTTCAAAAGTATTTAATACTTTTATTCAGCAATGATGCATTTAATTGATCAAAAATGACAGTAAAGTTCTTTAAACAAATGCTATTTTTTATACTTTCTGTTCATCAAAGAATTCTGAAAAACTGCATCATCATAACCGTTTTAACGTTCAACTCAACTCAACTCAACTCAACTCAACTCAACTCAACTCAGCAATGTTACACCAGCAAGGGCATAAATTACATTTTAAAGTAGAAAACAATTTTAATTTATAATAATATTTCACAATATTACAGTTTTTATTATATTTTTGATCAAATAAATGCAGGCTTGGTGACTTTTAAAACCTTAGAACTGACCTGAAACTTGGTAGTGCATTTACTTATTTATTTTTTTCTACATTTAACACATTTACATGTTTAAAGATTCAATTTATGGTTTAATGCTTTTTATATTAAAATATAATTGAATATAATTTATTATGAAGAAAAAAAGATGTTTGTATATCTGTAGATGTGTATATCTATTCACAAATGATACGTATTACAAAACACACATTTATTTCGTGTTGAACATTTTACTAAAAGTAAGAATTTGCAGCTCAGTAAGTGTGTCGGATGTTGATTCAGTAACCACTCTGGCAGATTCAGTTCATTCAGTTAAGGATCCATCTGATGGATTCAATATTTTTATGAATCTTTTTGAGTGGTTCATTAAAAGAACTTGCTTATTATAAGAATCATGTGTTGTAAATTATACTGTACTAGTCCTGCATGTTTGATATGGACCTAACAGACAACATAATAGAAAGAAGAATTGGCATAATTTCACTGTCATATCAGCACGTTAGCAAACTGCTAGCTTGCAGCTCAGATAAAAAAAATATAATTCCATTTTATAAACCAACCAACATTGCTGTAATTTCTGTTATAGAACATTAAAATTGGTCTGGATATAAAGTTTAGGTTCAAACTTAAGAATCATAATACCTGTACCCTTTAGATATACACCTTGGGTTACTCCAGTGTAGGTGTACTGTGTGTCACAAATAAATAAAGAGCAAAATTTATCAGCAAAATGGTGAATTTCCCATTAAAATGAATGGGGCTTCAGCAGGCTGGCAACAGCTTGAGTTGTGTTTGTACTTTTTGGGCCACTGATTTGTAATTAGGTAATTAAAATAAAATAAGGATTGTTTTCTCACTTTATCTAAACTCTCAGAACAGTGCTTTCTGTACACAGTATCATACACTCTTCCAAAACACACAGCATCTCCGTTGTGTATTATTGACTGTGTCCCCTGTGCCCTCAGGAATAAAGAAACCAGTCGAGATGAATTTATTTTCTATTCAAAGAGATTAATGAGGCTTCTCATAGAGCACGCCCTGTCCTTTCTGCCGCTGAAGGTGAGTGGACCGCCATTAATGACCAACTACGATTTTTTAAACTTGATGTTACGAGCTCTGGGTATTGGTCATAATACAGTGATGCATATGAGTGTCAGGCAGCGCCCCCATGGACAAATTCAATTTTTATGGTGTGAAGTGAAGCAAGTCTTCATTCTAGGTTATAGCACTTGTTTTATATCATTTTAGTAAAAAAAAAAATCGATCACTGATTCTTATTTGGTCTTCTCTTTTTAGCCGGTGTCTGTTGAAACTCCTCAAGAAACTGTATATGAAGGGAAGAGGCTGAGTGGGAAAAGGGTTTGTTTATTGGAAGTTCTGATTTTTTCTTTCTGCCACAAGAAAGGTAACATATCACAATTTTGAGTTTTTCTCCCCTTTTTCTGAGGAAAAAAGTTTGAATAGTGAGATATAAACTCAAAATTGTGAGGGAAAAAAGTCTGTATTGTGATTTTCACTGTATTGTGAACATTTTTTATTCCATGGCAGAAACACATTTCCATAGGTTACACGCTATTATCTGTATGGCAGGACTTTAGGCCTCTTGTTTGTTCGTTTGATAGATTACTGGTGTGTCCATTCTACGGGCAGGAGAGACCATGGAACAGGCCTTGATGGCTGTTTGTAAGGACATTCGGCTCGGAAAGATCCTCATTCAGACTAATCATGACACAGGAGAGCCTGAGGTATCACATCTTCACCCATCCAACTGACAGACACATCTATAAACAAGCCCTGATCCAAAAGTTGTCCATGTTGTCATGTGTCCTTGTGTTCTCAGCCTTGGTGAGACGGCACGTATGATTTACTGGTTGCCTACTAGTCAGGTCACGGTCTGTTTCACCGCTGTGCTTTGCCAGATTTGATATCTATGCCTCTTCTCAGCTGACATATAACATGTGTCATGATGTACATGATAAACTCAACAGCTCTGTGCTGATGGATGTCAGTTTGCAGGCATTTAGAGTATTGCGAACAGCTCCCTCTAGCTGTATGTTCACTTTATGTATGTTCAGCGGTATGTACTATTATAGAATTTATTCAGAATTTTAAATTAGCTTTTAGTTTTATATTTTCAGTTTTAAGTTTTTGCAATTTCATTATGTTTATCATTGATTAGTTTTTATTAATATTACGTTTTTGCTTTAGTTTTTGGTCATTTTTAATAGGATGCTTATAGTTTTTTTTTCCCCAGCAAAAAATAACATGGTTTTATGGCTTGGTGTTAAAATAAATATTTCTGATATTTTGTATACTGATTCACTGGCGATATAAAATGACACAAGTTTTATTAATTTACAGAAATTAGTTCAGACTGTCTATTTCAGTGAAATGGTTCTCTCTCTATATGTGGCCCTGGACCACAAAACCAGTCTTAAGTCGCTGGGGTATATTTGTAGCAATAGCCAAAAATACATTGTATGGGTCAAAATTATAGATTTTTCTTTTATGCCAAAACTCATTAGGATATTAAGTAAAGGTCACGTTCCATGAAGATATTTTGTACATTTCCTACTGTAAATATATTCAAACTTAATTTTTGATTAGTAATATGCATTGCTAAGAACTTAATTTGGACAACTTTAAAGGCAATTTTCTCAATGTTTTGATTTTTTGCACCCTCAGATTCCAGATTTTCAAATAGTTGTATCTCGGCCAGATATTGTCCTATCCTAACAAACCATACATCAATATTAAATATCGCATGCGATTTATCGTGCAGCCCTAATATAAATATATATATATAAAATTCATACTCAACTGTAGTGTTTTCCATTTGCATTTCTTTCATCTCAAAGTTCCTTAGATGTCCTTATTTAATTTAAGGTTGTTTATGTCAGTTTCTGCTTGAGAAGTTTAGTGTGTTCTGCACGGTAATGTCACATAAATCATTGCTTAGTCTATAAATTTGTATTATTATGGTCTAATTTCCTCCTCAGCTCCATTACCTTCGTTTGCCCAAGGACATCAGTGAGGACTACGTTATCCTGATGGACAGCACTGTGTCTACAGGAGCGGCAGCTCTCATGGCTGTCAGAGTCTTGCTTGTAAGTCACCTCAGCAGACAGGTCCTATTTATTTCATTTGAAGTAAATTTCCCAATTGTGCACATATATTTTTATACTTCCTGGCCATTGTGGAGTAGATTTTGGATCCTTTTAAGATGTGTAAACTAAATGTCAGCATCTCACTATGCTGAATCTGTAATGTGAGTAATAGGAGATGTAAACCCTAGACCAGATCTAGTCTTGTTAGGTCTGATCTGTTTCAACAAACACCCAACACAATCAAGTTTCTACATGATCTTTGACCTCTTTTGCATAAAAACAAACAATCCTAACCAAATTGCTCCCTTTTTGGAAGCAGAGTTCACATAGGATATGGGTGTCTGTCTGGACTTGGTTCAGTACTTCTATCTGTTAACAACATGGCTACTTGGAAATATATAGATATGTTGCACTTTATGGTTCCTCCTGGTTATTAAATTTAAACTCTCTATATTATATTACATTACATACCAAATTATTCATTTATTCCAAAAATGTTTAATTGCATTACATACACCATTCTAACTCGGTTATATACTTTATATTTTATTATTTTATTTATTTATCTATTTATTCTGTTTATTTTTGTACAGTGGTTTTCCAGCCCTTGATATCTACATTAGTTAGTGCTCAGTAAGGTTTAAATCAGGGTGATTCACGAACTCATCTGTTCCAGGATCATGATGTCCAGGAGGATAAGATCTTCCTGCTCTCTCTGCTCATGGCGGAGATGGGCGTTCACTCAGTGGCCTACGCCTTTCCCAAAGTGCGCATCATCACCACTGCCGTGGACAAGAAGGTCAACGATGAGTTTCACATCATTCCAGGGATTGGTAAGAGCAGTTTAATTAAAGGAATAGTTCACACAAAAATTTAAATTCCCTTAACCTCAGACCATCTAAGATTTAGATGAATTTGTTTCTTTATCAGAACCGATTTAGAAAAATTTTGCATTACATCATTTGCTCATCAGTGAATTCTCTGCAGTGAATGGATGCCTTCAGAAATCCAAACAGCTAATAAAAATATCCCAATAACTTACAAATGATCTCCGAAAAAGTCCATCCCCTGTTGTCCTCTCACATCCATAACCATTATCCACCGACATATTTCAAACTGTTTTGGACTGTTTTTGGTGTTTGTAGTTTGATTCAGAGATGAGAAAGCAGAATAGAGGACTTGTATTTTTGCCGGAAGCAGTTCAGATTGATGAACTGGATCCATGTGGATTACTTGTGGATTGTGATTTTTTTTTTTTCAGTTTTTTTAACTCTAATTCTGACACAGGGCTGCACGATAAATCGCATGCGATATTTAACGCGCATCTTGTCAGTGAAGCCGGTTCTTTAATCAGCGGTAAATCTCCCATCACCTGCGGGCTTTCACATGGAGCAGCATTAACTACACAGAGCCGTTGTTCACTGACAAGCTGCGCAAAACCACGATCATATTTTGCGCATGTTTTGCGCAGCTTGTCGGTGAACAACGGCTCTGTGTAGTAAATGCTGCTTCATGTGAAAGCCCGCACGTGATGGAGATTTACCGCTGATTACAGAATGGCTTTACTGACAAGATGCTGGTTAAATATCGCATGCGATTTATCGTGCAGCCCTATTCTGACGGCACCCATTCACTGCAGAACATCCATTTGTCAGCAAGTGATGTAATGCTAAATTTCTCATCTGTGTCTTGGATGGTCCAAGTGTGAGTTTCAGCAAATTTTCATGTTTGGGTGAATTGTTCCTTTTAACAAAAATATAGAAAAAATGGGCCCCCCAAATATATCGTAATTGCAATTGTTTTGCAGGTAATTTTGGGGATCGTTACTTTGGGACTGATGCTCCTTCAGACTGGTATGAAAGTGATGAGGGGATGGACTACTGAATTTCATCAAGACCTATGTGAGCAACTATATCTGCATGCATTGGAGAAGGGAACATTTAAGCACTTAATCTCATATGATTGTGGACCCATTGCCCTGCCCTATATAAGCATAAGCCTTAGCCACCTCTTGCTGTCGATGCTTGCAATACTACATGCTACAAATGAGCCCATGCTCAATACAGGTCAAAGCATCAACAGACCCCCAAACATGGAAGATTACTGTTCATTAGCTTTCCTTAAAATGCCCACATGACCATCACAATTTGAGAATTTTTCATTAATACTTGAACTAATAAGAGTGGAATAATAAGGACATACCACAGTTTCTTCAAGGGTGTGTTTACAGTGGCATACTACCAAACTACCTTGTACTGTTTTTCAGTAGTATGAGTATACAGTTTATACTGTATAAAACAGTATATATAATAGATTTCAAATACAGCACATACTCAATGTTTGTTAGCTGTTTTCATGTTGTCTTGACTTAATTTGCTTTGTATAGCATATATGGCATACATGTGCATTTGAGGTGCTTGACCCAATTGACATCTTATACTAAGTGAAAGAAACATTTCCATACGCCTGCTTCAATTTAACCTGCTTTTAATATTGCAGCCTTGCTAAAAGCAGCTGTGCATAAATGTTACTACCTTTAATAGTAGCCCAAGCACAAAATAGGATTTGGGTCAAACAACATTGTTTAGTGCAATGCTGCAATTCTGCTCATAAACAATACATCTGTTGTTTAGTCTGCATTTACTTTGTTGTTTTGCCTTTTTTCCAAATTGATTGGTGTCTTGATGGTGATACAGATGTGAAGTGCCAATCAATATATCAGTCTACTTCGTGTGTGTGTGTGTGTGTGTGTGTGTGTGTGTGTGTGTGTGTGTAAAAATGTGGGGAATTCATGAAATATTGAAAAGGGACTTGTTGATAGAAAATTCAGTTTTAAGTCCAAATGAATAATTTTCCTCATCATTGGTTTTAGTATTTAGCGCTACAGTGCCACTGAGGGGAACAAAATCAGGTTTATAGTTTTCTGTTATATACTTGAATTTTAAAATGTAGATAAGGTATATTTATTTTTCATTGGTTTATTTGCCATGCCTGATTGAGGAGAGGCAACGACAGATTGATTTGCATTGACAAAAGTTTAGAAACAATTATTGAAGAACATTTTGGAGGTCTTTTAGCAGAAATTAAACCAAAAGAGAGAGCAAAACATGCGCTTCTCCTGAACTTCCACTGTTACGTGTCATCTAATGCATTTTTTTTATTAAACCTGATCAAAGTAATAGTGCCAAAATGCACATACAGCAACCTGCGATGCATTTAAATTTATGTAAACAAACAATTTGATCACATTCTCACCTAAAGGGGAGAGTTGCACATTATTTCAATGGCATTTATTAAAAAATTACTTTGTCTATTTGGTCCCACTTGACAAAATAAAATAATGAAATTGACACATTTATGTCTTATTTTTCTTTGTATATTTTCTAATTGGAACTGACATTTGGTTTGTTTTTATTTTTCGTACAGTGATTTTATGGCCTGGTTATGTTATTCTGAATCAAATCTCAGTAATGGACTTCAGACTTCACTATATTGGCAGCAATATGCATTATTATAAGGGAAAAATATTTATCTGTCTCATTTAAGTTCTCTCTCTCTCCAGAGATGTGTACTGTAATTATTTTGTTGTATATGTATGATTTGCCTGGGTTATCTGTTTACAAGCTTCAACTGACCTCCAGTGTTGTAAGCCATTCCACTTCTGTTTTTTTTTCCTGTATGTATAAATAGCGCAATAAAATATTTTGTGCCTAAGTCTGTCTTAATTCTTTTTTCTCCCTGTAAACATTGCAAAAATGTAAGTGTAACAAGTGTATGTCCACTCAATTTTATTAGTCTAGCCAAAGAGTTCTTCCTTCTTTCAAAATCATTTCCAGGTACACAATTATTTATAGGGGTAATTATAATTATTCAAATTATTATTTTAATTTAAGAGGGTTTTAAACTTTCAAATCAACACCAAAAACTTTACAATAGTTAAATACGTTCTCGAGCGGGACTTTTATTTTGAAATATTCTGTTGGGTTTTGAAGCGTTTGCTTGCTGCTTCATACCACCTCAAGCATCGTGTTATATCGTTGACTTTGGGGTAAAATGAATTATATCAAACATCTCTCCGGTTGTCCTGATACAAGTACAAACAAGACTGAATGAGTTTAAACTTCAGTCACATCTTCTGAAGTCACTTCCCTTCCTCTTTTGACTTTGGAGTCTTCGAAAGCAGCAGTCATACCGCTTTAATTTCAGTAACGCCAACATCCTTTTAACACGCACTGTATCACTTCTCTGTGCGTGACAAGGTAGGACTACACTTCTAACTTTAGTCTCCGTACTGGTTAAAACTGACTGTGCAAGAGTTATAAAATAAAGTAGTTTTAGTCACGTAAGCTTGTTATAGGCACTTGAGAGAAGTCCAACGAGACAAATTGGATTAATTAAAGGAAAATAAATATGTATAGCGGATGACATTCTTGTATTTCTGCGTTGTGAGAAACAGAATTGTCCTTATCCGGTTGTGTAAAACATAAAAACGTTTTATTGGAATTGGAAATTCATCATGATTTGTGGCACGCGCCTTTGAGCCAAAGCGCGAGACTCTCATCACTGTACGAGTGCAACTGAACCTTATAAAATCAGGATAGTTCACCTTCTGGTCCCCATTGACCTGCATAGTGGTTTTTTTTTTCCATACTATGGAAGTCAATGGGGACCAGCAACTGAAGGCGAACTATCCCTTTAACCTATTAAAATTTGACGGAGATTCTATGAAGGTAGAATGACGTCAAAAAGATTTGCATATTACACCTTTACAAAGCTTCTCTTGCGCATGCAAATTTCATTTACGCTTACAGTCTTATGTACACTACCACAAATATTACCCTGCGTATGCAAATCTTTTTGACGTCATTCTACCTTCATAGATTCTACTAATCACCACATCGACAGCGCAAAATATGCAGTACAACGCTAAATGACTCTTATGAACCGATTCTTCCAATGAATCAAAAATGTACAACGCGAGTTACAAATGAATGACTCTTATGAGCCGGTGTTCTGTCGATTTGTGCTACCCATACATAGACTGTATAAAAACAGGTGCTACCCTGTCAGATTTTGCTACCTCCCATTAAAACAGGCTGTTTTTCAGAAAATCAGAGAATATGATCTTTTCATATATATATATATATATATATATATATATATAAAATATTATTATTAATATATATATTATTTTTTTTAACTTTTTTTTTCTTTAATGCAATCTACTTTTTCACTGGAAATTCCTGTCTCTAAGGCAAATTCCTTGTGCGTGTAAACATACATGGCATTTAAAGCTCTTTCTGATTTTCTTTCCATTAAAACGGGCTTTTTTTCAGAAAATCAGAGAATATTTCCCTTTCATATTTTATTTATTTATAAGCAAATCTTGGTTAATAACTAGTCAGTAACTAGTTTGGGATCAAATATTGGTAAGCATTTGTTGATAAAAATGATGTTGCATAAATAAAAAAAAAAAAGTTTGACCATTTATCTGTCAGTAACTAAGTGCATGTAATTTCAATAGTCCTGTGTTTTTTTTTAGACTTTGTCACATGGCGGGCCTTTGGAGATCTTATCAGGCGCTGATGGCCAAATGTCCATGGACAGTGCAGATTATAACTGCTGGTAAGAGCTACAAACTCTCCACCCTCCTCTCTAAGTCCTCCACCACTTTTTTTTTCCTTTTCAGTCCTGTAGTTGATGTTCCCAATTCCCTTTAGGTCAACTCAATCTCAGATGCTATTGATTACATATTTATCTTTCCTGTTAGCACAATCACTTCTAAACAGCAAGATTGTTTTTGAGCGTGAATAATAGATCAGCCATATAAACAATGGAAAGCCCTTCTCAGCAACAATCTGCTTAGCTGTTTACTTGAACTTTGTCACTGTGGGTTTTACAGGGTGGGAGTATAGATTAAAGGGGGAAGTCTATTTCAGAATGTTCTTTTGGTTATTTTAAATGTTGCTTTGAATTTAAATGTTATTAAATGTACATTTTAACTCCTAGTGAACCAGGAATGCTCACATTATGTATCACCTCAAGACATTTGGTTTTTATTTGGAAAATAATTTTTTTTTTTTTTTTTTGCTGCAATTACACCATTCTACCAGAAGATGGAAGCACAAAACAACATATTAATGAAAGTCTCAAGTTGTTCTGCTGAAAACTTTCTTTTGTTCGAACATAGATGATGATGTCTGGTTCATATCATGAGGAATAATTTATCTTTAGAGGTCAGAGTTCAGTGTACAATGGAAACATACTAAATCTTTCAGAATGCAAGTTTCATTCTAAGTTGTTGTTTATTTCTAAGTAACAGCAGGCACAGGGAGTGTGAAGTCTATTTGAAAACAATCACTAATTTCGCAGTTCCGTTTGGTGACGACAGTGGGGCTGAAATTACACACTTTAGCTTTAATTTCATGTGTGATTACTGTGCATTAACTATTTAGACCCATTTGATGGGAATCTTTTCACTTTGTTTAACAAAATGAGTGAATGAGAGTGCACTTTATTGTTAATCAATGAGCCTGCTTAAACAAGCTGTTGGTTGTATTGTGTGTCATGCAAACTGTAGCATTAGGATTAATTAATACTTGGCTAGACTGGCACTGACAACTTGGCCGCAATGCTTAAAATCACCAGTGGCCTCATGTCGCTGAGCGGTTGAGGATGCAAGTTTATGTAATCAAGATTACAGACATGAGCTATGATTCATTGCCTTTGTTTTCCACATGAAGAAGAGGACTTGAATATTTATAGAAACTTTAGCCCTATGGGTATAGGTTTAATATTAGACAGCAAGATGCTTTAAACGAGAGGGAAGCGGGTTATTTCAAAATTAAATAATAACTGGATGTTTTCTCAGTGATGTGAACCAGCGCTTATTCGCAGAGCGAGGGACGTGATCTTACCTTCAAATAAATTGAATGCAATAAAACTTGGCATTCTGGGCAAGGTGAAAAACTTCAGTGAATTGGAAGTTCAAGGTTAAAGGGATAGTTCACCCAAAAATCAGAAGATATTTTGAAGATTGCTGGTAATCAAACAGTTGGTGGTTGCTATTGACTTCCATAGTAGGAAAATAAATACTATGGAAGTCAATGGCAACCACCAACTGTTTGATTACCAGCAATCTTCAAAATATCTTCTGTGTTCAACATAAGAAAGCAACTCATACAGGTTTGGAATGACATAAGGGTGAGTAAATGATGACAGAATTTTCATTTTTGGGTGAACTATCCCTTTAAGTGTTTTTTTTTCCCCAAGGTTAATCTGGGTCTACTTTTTCATATGCCAGTTTAATATAAAGAGGCAACTATTTATAGGTTGTTTGACCATCCTGACCATCCCAACCAATGGAGTGAGTTTAGGGCGGGGCTATCTATTTGTCCAACCAATGGCAGACAGGGGAGTTGTCTGTTTGAAAACTATTTGAAAAGAGTCATTGTTTTTAAGTTCAATTATATAGTAATTTATTATTGTACATTTAATTCATATGAAACATTTAATTTAAATAATCTGTCATATTTGAAAGGCCTAAATTGAGTGCTAAACATCTGTTGTGTTTAAGTTGAAAATAAATCTTTAGTTATATTAGATATACACTACCATTCAAAAGTTTGGTGTTTTTTTAATGCTTTGGAAATAAATCTCCTATGCTCACTCAAAGGCTGCATTTATTTCATCAAAAATTTTTAACAGTAATATTGTGAATAATATTGCTTTAATTCATTTTCAATGTAATTTATTCCTGTGATGGCAAAGCTGAATTTTCAGCATCATTACTCTAGTCTTCAGTGACATATGATCCTTCAGAAATCATTTTAATATGCTGTTTTGGTGCTCAATTAATATGTCTATTCTAATTAATGTTTCTAGTCTTCAGTGTCATATGATCCTTCAGAAATCATTTTAATATGCTGTTTTAGTGCTCAATTAATATGTCTATTCTAATTAATGTTGAAAACCGTTTTGCTGCTTGTGTTTTTTTATGGAAAGCGTGGAAGTTAAAAAGAGCAGCATGTATTTAAAAATATTTCTTGCTGATTTTATTTCTTTATTTCTTTCTTTATACCCACTAACAACTGCATGCAAACTGTGATTAATTATTGTAATCAAAAGCTTTTAACCGTGTTTATTTTAGTCAAACTCACCACTTCCTGTGAAGTGATGTGTTGATATTCACTTGGACGGAACTTACATTAAGTACATTAAGATTTGTAATCTCACTAAAATGGATGAATTGTCTGTGAAATCCACTTTGCAGCACAATACAGGGTGATAAGAATGTATCCATTATTTCTGCAATTCATTTTTTTGCCACTAGTGGTGCAAAAATTACATCCTTCAGCTTTAACTGATGCATTTGGTTGAAGTGATAAATGGATTTATTTATAACAGATAGAGATGTGAAGAGGAAGGGATTAATGAGCGAATGAATAAATGAATGGATGGAGGGGATGAAGGCGCTACATTTCCGTTTTCAAGTCATTAACGATGCATTAACCCCATAATCTGAGCTAAATGTAGAACCGAAAAAATCAATGTCATCCAAAAAGGGCAAACCTGAACGAATGAGGCTTGATTGTGTTTACTGTAACGCAGGTAAGCCATGTCACACCGGTCTCATCAGCTAAATGGGTTGGGTTGCCAGAGCCTGCCCGCTGGTCCCTGTGGAGAACGTGCTGGCTGCAGATAGATTCCTGCCAAATTGATCACAGATAATTTCACTAAGCGCAAGATGCGTCAGTCACTCAAGGACAGACGGTGGGAAGTATTGTGCTGACATCAGCATATTTCAAGATGCATTTAGCATAGATGAGTGCCATACTCCAGTTGGCACGAGGTACGGGGCAGATTGCACCTGAGTGTGTGGTAAATTGCATTTTATTTGGCACAGCATAATGACAAACAGCCATGTTTATGGTTGGATGGGGTTGTCGTCTTTGCTAATAAAGATAAATGGATAAATGTTTTTTTTCCTCTGAAACTGCTGTTTTTTTCCCATTGTAATCAGAGACCTGGAATATAACTTTTAAGCACCTATTTTTCATGGTTTTGGGTCCAAAGATGATATAAAAAAAAAAATTATATTTCAAATAAGTTTTGTTAATTTGACATTTCTATTCATTAAATTATAACTAAAAACGTATCATGGTTTCCACAAAAAATATTAAAGGAATTGTTTACCCAAAAATGAAAATTTACTCACCATCAGATCATCCAAAATGTAGATGAGTTTGTTTCTTTATAGGAACAGATTTGGGAAAAGTTAGCATTACATCACTTTTTCACCAATGGATTCTTAATGATGTATTTGTTTATTACAAATATGTAGTTTTTTTACTTCATAAGACGTTAATTGATAGACTATGGTTGTGTCGATTACTTGTAGATTATTATGATGTTTTTATCAGCTGTTTGGACTCTCATTCTGATGGCACCCATTCACTGATGGTGAGTAAATTTTCAGCAAATGTTAATTTTTGTGTGAACTATACCTTTAATCAGCACAACTATTTTCAACATTGATAATAGCAGTATTGACTGTTGGAAACTCAACATTGCCATCACAGGAATAAATTGTAATTGTCATTGTAATCAGAGACATAGAATATAACTTTTAACCACCTGTTTTCAGAGTCCAAAGATAAAAGCAAATGTAAAAGGGTCTTCTTAGGACAGTCTGTTCTTAACAGATGTTTTAAGAGTTTACTCTTCGGTGCTTCTCAACCTGTTAACGTCAAGTTGAACCAAGAAGTGGAAAACATAAGTGTTTATTATCACCTCACAACATGCTGTTAGCTCTCACTCAGCCTTTGCCCTCCTGTCTGCCTAGTTCTGTCTACCATGATCAATAAGCTGGTGCTGTTTTGATAAGATGACCCAGTAAAAGCATGGCAAAGGTTCCTGGCTTTTTCCAGTCTGCTATACTGGATTATTAGTCTTTCCTTGACATTTTATGAAAAGGTTAGGTCACTTAAAAGGGGCTACGTTGCTTTGCTGGGCTCTGTCGTTAAGGCAGAATGTCCTTTGTAAACCATGATATTTGGGCAAGTGCGAGGAAGCAGCTGTCCTCTAAATTTAAAGGCAGTTGAAGTTTTTTTTATGTGTGGCTCCCTCCCTGGCAGTTCTGTATTTGGCTGCAGAAGAATTATTTTAAGGATCCTGCAATTTAGCCAGTCAAGGTGAAGCATAATGAGTAACAGACACTGCCTGTGTTTAGAAATCTGGGGTGATGATGTAGAAACACTGTTGTCACCGTAAAAAGCTTTACTTTATATAGTTGTCATTAATTGTATAGTGTATAGTTAGGCACGCACCAATATGGAAATTCTGAAAATAACAATATTTATGATACAGCTGATAATTGATATGATGGTTCATTTAATAGATAGATAGATAGATGGATGGATGGATAGATAGATCTATAATATTTGTCAATATTTGTTTATTTTTTTAGGAAAATCCTGTTTAAATTGGGGGAAATTCTGATCAAATATGATCAGATTACAGAGGCCTCCAATAGCTCATTTAAAACCTTATGAGTATTGGCTGATACCAATGTGTTCATCCGTAATTTTCATTCTATTGTACCTCTGTGAAATGCAGAAAATATTTATCCCATCTTAACTTCAAAGGTTTGCCAACTTGTGGCTTACTCAGGGCTTTCTGTGAACTCAGTGTTATTTCTGAAGAAACAGATAATCTCGAAGCAGTGTTAGTCTCACAAACCCACTGCTGGTACCATCAGTCCAGTGCCTGTGTACACTTAGTCATGTCATAGCACTGAGTCACTGTGTCAGTGTTTGTGGTGAAGCACAAGGACGATGCTCAGAAGTCATTGTAGTTTGTAAAATTCGATCGGAGAGTCCTCCAGCGCGTTTCTCTCACAGTCAGAAAAGGCTTCACCCGCTGTGTTTGTGTGGGGTTGAGTGAGAGCGTGACACAGTCTTTCAGTTGGTGGATCACCCCACTGTGCCCGTTAACAACCTGCTGGAGAGAGACCAGAGTTCCCAGCATCCTCCTCTCCGAGGCATTTCATCTCACACCGCCCTCCTGCTATGGCATGCTGTGTACAATAGCGGCTTCTGTCCAGCTCGCCATGTGTTTTGAACAATGAGCTCACTTATCAGAAGTTGATTCACCTGACTGAGGTTCTATTGCATCAGAATAGTTGAAGATATCTTATTGTAGTGTGTGCTTTTTTTGGACCTTATTTTTTGGAGTGCCTGTTGATGCCCAATATATTTGTTTTTAGTTTTGGGCAGTTTTGTTTATTGTTTTTACATTGTTCCCTTCTTTTGTCTTCCTGTTCTTTTATTTTATATACTTTACTATATTTATTTTGCTGCTAAAATATGCCATTTCAATGCTATAAAATTCAGTACTATAATATCCCAATAGTATATAATTTGTATTTAATTTGTAATATGTATTTTGTGTTGTAGTTGTGTTAAAATTGATTAAGTCACATGCAAAAAATGTAGGTGTTATTTTGACTCTGAGCTTTGCCTTGAAAAGCAAATTAGCTCAGTTGTTTAAAACAGCTATTATCAATTGAGAATCATTTCTAGACTTAAATCAACACTTTCCTTTCAAGACTTGGAAAAAGTTATTCATGCATTTATCACATCACGATTGGACCACTGTAATTCCTTATACCTAGGCCTTCCCCAATCTTCACTGGCTCGTTTGCAGATGGTCCAGAATGCAGCAGCCAGATTGTTAACTGGTGCAAAAAAAGTGATCATATCACTCCAATTTTAGCGTCGCTCCACTGGCTTCCTGTCTCCTTTAGAATGCAATTCAAAATTTTGTTTATTGTTTATAAAGCACTTAATGGACAAGCCCCATCATACATTTCTGACCTTATCTCATTTCTCCTAAGTCCTAAGTCCCTCAGATCTGCTAATAAAGCTCTTTTAGGAAAAATATCGAAACTCTTTGGTCATTTTTGAGCGAGATGCTAACGGTCTAATCAGATTCAATGATCTATGCTAAGCTACAGCTAAAAGTGCTACCGCCAGACCCGGAGATCGGCTGAATGGATTCGAAAACGGTAAAACTCAACTGTTTAACTCTAGGGGAGTTGGAAAATGAGCTTATTTTCAAAAATAGAGGAGTGTTCCTTTAAGATGGAGGGAGACAGCCTTCGCTCCAACCCTTGCTGCAAAAAGGCAAGCACAACCCTGATCGGGCATCTCTGGGGCTCTTCTCGGTGAGAAGAACACCACTCGATGAACAGGTTCCACTTCAAGGCATAAGCGTGTCTCATAGACAGTGCTCTCGCCGAAGTGATGGTGTCAACTACCTGCTGGGGTAGGTCACTTAGAACCTCCGTGTCCCATCCAGGGACCAGACATGAAGTTTCCAGAGGTCTGGACACGGGTGCCACACGGTGCCCCGTCTCTGAGTCAGTAGATCCTTCCTCAGAGGAATCTCTGGGAGGGGCTGTCACAAGGAGCATTAGTTCTGGGAACCAGGTCCGAGTGGGCCAATACGGCACCACAAGCAGGACCTGCTCCTTGTCCTCCCTGACCTTGCACAGCGTCTGTGCGAGAAGGCTCACTGGGGGAAACGCATACTTGCGCAGGCCCCACGGCCAGCTGTGTGCCAGTGTGTCCGTGCCGAGTGTTCCCTCAGACAGGGAGTAGAACAACTGGCAGTGAGAGGTTTCTGAAGAGGCAAACAGGTCTACCTGAGCGGCTCTGAAACGTCTCCAAATCAGCTGGATCGTCGGGGAATGGAGTCTCCATTCTCCTGGGAGCGTAGCTCGTGACAGCTCGTCGGCTGTATGGTTGAGCAGACCCGGAATGTGAATGACACGAAGTGACCTCAGAACCCTTTCTAGGCAATTGATATGCCAGTGCAGTTGGGGGCCTGTCCACACCCCGACACTACGTGCCCGTTGTACGTGGCCCCCCAGCCGGTGGTGGAGGCATCCGTGTAAACCGCAGCATGCCTGGAGACCTGTTCTAGGGGCACTCCTGCCCGGAAAAATGCAAGGTCTGACCATAGGGTGAAGGTTTGGCGACAGGCCGGTGTAACTTGGACCCGGTGAGTGCCACGCTGCCACGCCTACCTCAGGACTCTGCCATGAAGCCAGTGCTGAAGCGGTCTCATATGAAGCAGCCCCAGCGGTGTAACTGCCGCTGCAGCTGCCTTATGCCCCAGGAGCCTCTGAAATTGTTACAGTGGACCGCTGTCCTGCCCTTGAATGAATTCAAGCAGTTCAGCACCAACCGCGCACATTCCTCTGTGAGGCGTGCTTTCTGTTCGACCGGATCGACACATGAAAGTACGCATTCTTCAGGTCGATCGCTGCAAACCAGTCTCGGGGACGGATGCACCCGAAGATGTGTTTCTGCGTCAACATCTTGAACGGTAACCGGTGAAGGGCCCGGTTCAAGACACGCAGGTCCAAAATTGGCCGTAACCCACCGCCTTTCTTGGGTACAATGAAGTAAGGGCTGTAAAACCCCGTATTCAT
>NW_015556110.1:570234-586093 GCF_001515605.1 Sinocyclocheilus anshuiensis | reverse complement strand
GTTTTTCACTTCCAGCCTTCATGAACAATAATATATAGATTATAAGTGATTAAATACAAGATTAATAGTAGTTATAATTATTGGTAAAATGTGCTTGGAAAAAAATATAATCAGAATATCAACTTGCATAATAATTATGCATGCACTGTATTTTTCCTCTTCTGCTGTCGAGGTAATGCAAGGAATGTTGTGATTGGTTGTCAAGGCAGCCAACCAGAATTTAGCAGCCTCGTCTCTGATTGGCTGGAATTATGGCATATTGTAACGTTGGGTTGTGTTGAGCAAGCGAGCCGTTGGTATTTAGAGAGCACTGAGGGCGGGCATCAAGAGAACAAGCTAGTGAAACACTGCACGCGCAAAAGAGAAGGTCTGCACAAATCCAAAAACTTATTTTAAATGCAAAATTGATTTTCGTGCGCTCTAAATACTTTCTTCTTTGCGAGACAAACATTTTCTCCACAAAACTCAGTTCGCGCACGTGCAAAACGTGAAAGTCCTTCAAGGATTTCTTATCCTGTTGCGCCCTCTATAGGACCAGCGACTAGTCGACGTCAAGCTTAAAGCGTCATGGCAGAGCATTGAAGTCGACTAGTCGATTAGTCGATTAGTCTGTGCAACCCCTACTCCGCACGCAAGACAGGAGCATCGGCCGTCTTCACTGCCGTGAAGCAGATGCCACTGAACTTGGGGGGACGTCTGCAGAAGCCAGCGAGACGGGCTGGGTAGCGCTAGCCAGGCACCCAGATACTGTGCAAGCGGGACCAGCGGACCCACCACCGTACCCGAAGTGGGGCAGCGAGGTGGAACGCAGGGACCCAACTTGGGCGGCTCGTGGGCAGACCGAAGAGGGGTCTGAGTGTGCGGTGCAACACTTACCTGGTTCCATGGTTTGGCAGAGGGTGCGTGAGTAGGGCCTTTGATGACGCTCTTGAACCGCCCGCTGCTACCTGCTGGCGAGAGAGGAGGATGAGTGTGGTCCGGTGTTGGTCCGTCCGCAACTCTCTGTGCCCTCTTGGGAGACAGAGAAAACTGCTCTCTCGTCGAGATTTTCCAGATTCTCCACCTGGCCCTCCTCCAGGGGAGGGAGAGGTGCATTCACCATCCCCCAAAGAGCAGTTCCCTCTCTCTCTGGGTCCGCCCCCTCGAGGTAAAGGAGCCTAGCCCGCAGCTCCGAGATGGTCATCTTCCCACAATGGAAACATGACTCATCCACGAATGCCACCTCAGCGTGTTTAAAGGGTTAGTTCACCCAAAAATGAAAATTAGCCCATGAATTACTCACCCTCAAGGCATCCTAGGTGTATGTGACGCAACGCCGACATCTTACGTCATCCTCCCGGAGCTGCTTCCATGTACAACTGTTGGCGCAAGCTAGATTAAAGTGATTATTACGTTTTGAATATGGATATTTTTCTTACAAAAACGCATCGATTCGCTACAGGAGGCCTTTGTTCACCCCCGGAGCCGTGTGAGACACTTTTTATTATGAATGGATGCGCTTTATTTCACTTCTTTTGGACTGATGCACTGCAACACCCGCTGACTGCCATTAAACAGCTTAGAACCTAGGATGCCTTGCCGTGAGTACTTCATGGGCTAATTTTCATTTTTGGGTGAACTAACCCTTTAATGCCCAGACACGTGAGGCAGCGATCGTGACCATCACCCAGCGCCAGGTAACGACCGCATCCAGAAACGCACAGGTAAAATGGCATCTTTAAAAAGACGATCCGTCGTCTTTACAAAGACGCACCCGTGTAAGCTATTTTAGAGAAATAGGCTCTTTCAGGGAAATGCTCTTTTAGGTGCTGAGACGCACAGGGGAAATGGCCGCTTGCAGCACAACAGGGGGTAGTGCAGCCTGAAGTGCGCAACCCACTCGACACAGGAACGACAGAAATCTCCCTAGAGCGCATTGAACTCATCGTCACAAACGAAGATATTGGTAGGAGTAGAACGATATTATTGCTCGGCTCCGAAGCGAAAAGATGGTATACGTTGCACCGGCTGCCTTTTTATGTTCATGCTGTGATCAGCGGCAGCTGGATGCAATCATCGCATGCCAATGTGCATTGGCTCGTTTAGTTTACACTTCAAGTGGATTGGTTTCTCTAAGTGAGATTCCAATTCATCGGTCGTGACGTGACGTCGAGAGTGACCGATTGAACCGATTGAAAGGGAATGCTGTTTTCTTGATCAGAGAAATCAGTCTGGGCCAGAGACCTCAGAGACCTCGAATATAACTTTAACATGCCTGTTTTTCATGGCTCAAGATGAAAGCAAATGTAAAAAGGGTCCTCACAGGACAGTAAAGAAAAAAAGGAAAGAAATCTCCTTTGTGATGAGTTCCATTGGTTTTGGTTTCTTTTATTGAGGTTTGTATTCATTTTGGGTTTCCGATACATGTCAATATCCAGTGAGCTCTCTGTTTATGCACACATGCATAATGCATGGCTCTATTTGCTGCCCTTACGGCTTTGACTGCAGACGATCGAAATGTGTGTGAAGAGAAAGGAGACCTGTGACATTTCCAGCAGTTGGGAGGAAACAGCTCTGTCAATGTGATTGGCACACAGTGTGTGTGTGTGTGTGTGTGTGTGTGTGTGTGTGCGTGTGCATGTGTGTGCGCGCGCGCAAGTGATGAGCTGCAGTCTATCTAAAGCTTTCCATCACTCATATTCAACAGCTTCTGTTCACTCAGTGTTTCCTCAAGGATGAATGGATGAACACACAAGCACATTCTTGCGCACACACTTTCAAACTCTAGGGTATTGACAGGTCTCTCTTGGTTTAATTGTTTAAACACTTTGAGATTAATTTATACATGGATATATTCATAGTGCCAGTGTACAGTGCTAAAGTCTGAAGGCTTTTCAAGTTGGTGTGTAAAGAGGGAAAGTATTTGGTGTCAGTGAGGCAAAACTGCACGTGGATTTTTTTTTTTTTTTTTACAGAATGATTTTATTTTTCGCTTTTGCTACAGTCTGGTACTTTAATCCTCTGGTGCTCTTCTGTCACTTTTGACCAAAAAAAATGTCTGTTTTTAATTTTTACAAATCACAGCTTTATTGGAATGGTATGAAACTGTACAATCTACAAATCTGACACAATGCAGAAAAAAGTACACAACAATGACAGGGTGAAACTCTAAAACATCAAGAGTGCAAAACCAACACATCCACTCACACACACATGCACACTCACACACTTATACACACACACACCTATGAACTGGTGTGACTGTAACACAGCAAATATGTCAAATAAAAGCAATAATTCAACTACAATGCAGTAAAAAAGTGGACAGCAAGGAAGGGGTTACACTCTTAAAACATCAAGAGGGCAAAACAGACACACTCACTCAAACACACACTCACACTCAGAGACACACACACAAACATACACAATTATACACACTCAAATTAATTGGTATGGCTATAACCATATGGCCAAAACGAGTCAGAAAACTGAAATAAGAGGTTGAAATCAGATCAAACCCAGAAGGATTAAGTAAGGGATAATCAACAGCTAGCCGTTGTTCCATGGTCATTTGCCAGCATTGACAACTTAAAGCTGTTTATGATGTTAGCAGCGCAATATTTCAGTAGCCCCTCACTGCAGAACACAAGATCCAGGGGGCGTGGTTGGATCCACATCTAGAGGGTGGAGATTGGTAGGTTTAGGGGTGGAGATGGGTGGGTTTAGGGATCGGGGTGAAAACGGGTAGGTTTAGGTATATGTAAGGTGGGAGGAGTTGGATCTGGATCCAACCACGCCCCCTGGATCTTGTGTTCTGCAGTGAGGACCGTCTCCAATATTTAACCGGAAGGGTAAAATTTATGATTATTTTCGTCAGTTACGGCTCGTTAGCTCTAGCATTCTGCCCGCTTCAAATCAGATACAGAGATGAAATAGTGCGGTAAGACCATATTTATTTGAATTAATTATAGCATTTATTTGAATTAATTATCGATCGATCTATCAATAGAGAGAGAGAGAGAGAGAGAGAGAGATGACAGTTGTGTGTGTGAGTTACCTGTGTCTGTGCGTCTCTCTCTACAAACAATGAAGCTGTTTAGTTACTTTGATTTTACCTCGTTGCTGAGGAAGATAATGTAGTGATCTAGTATCTATGCTATTTTATTAATAAAAGTCGCGGGGCAGCACCGACAATAAGTTTCTGTGTGTGTGCAGCGCAATCTGTGATCTCCGACCTCTCTCCCTCTCACTGTATTTATGAGTGATGTGTGTGTTTGTGTGCATCAATTAAAGCAGCGCACAATAATATAGAACGGTGATTAAACTGACTTGGAACTACCTGTGCATTGAACGGTTTTAATGCATACCTGCCAGCCAATCAGAATTGAGTATTCAGACAGACCATGGAATAAGCTCTTATAAAACATTTCTGTTCATTTTTGTTATATTTTTATAGAATTTTAATGTTTTGTGTAACAAAATGCTTTCTCTGTGTTCAGGTTTGACTGTAGTAATAATTCAAAAACTGACGCTTCAAATCAATTAAAAAAAAAAATAATAATAAAATCTAAACCTTTACAAAACGTTGTCTTTGAGAATGTCTAAATATATATCCAAACCCACAACTTAATAAAAAATGTATTTATGTCTAAAAAAAAAAATTAGAGAATTTATAGGCCTTTTATATAGAGCTATATAAGAATCTATGGGCTAAAACATGGAATTTATTTTCTTATTTTACCAAGAAGATCTGGCTTCAAACATGGGTTTTTAAAGGCATTGACTCTATTTTAACATGAAATACTGCATTAATTGAAAAGTAATATAAATATATATTTTTTTTTTTAAATTTTATTTTCAATGGGCAGAAATTCATCATAATTATTGCATAAATATTAATTAGTGCCATGACATTATCTCAAAATACAAAAAAATTAAAAAATATGATTGAACAAAAATATATTACTTTGATTTTACTGGGTCGAAAAAAAGTTAAATTTCAGGTATCTTGTCATTTTTGACCGTGAAGATCACAAGTGTGACTCCCAAATGAGGAGCACCAGAGGGTTAAATAAATGTCTAATTATGTAATTAAAGGTTGGACTGTCAAAAATTAATAGAATTGAAACTTATGAAAAATGTAAATAAAGCAATTAAGCTGTTTTGCCCGTCAAAAAAAAATTTTTTGCTTCAAATGTGCTTTATATGATGCAATTTTATTTTTAAATATACCTTACATCGCTGTCAAGGCACATCGTGGAACGTTTGAAACTGGTTTTGATGAATGAATAAGAGTTTGGTTGTACTTTTTACCTTAAAATGTTTCCATAGTGTTCTCAGAAATGTGTTGCATGGTTTGTCTGACTAATCGTGTTTTACAGGATAACATCTGTCCCTGCTATTAGGAAACAGCCCCCTGTGGTTTTCATAAGGGGATCTCAACGCAATGTGAAATTTACAATGTGACATTTAAAGGTCATTGTGGGGTGACTAGATGGATTTCTTAAAGTCTTTCTTAAAGTCTTTGAGTCCTCTGCTGTTGTTTCTGTACATTTAGTAATGAATAAGTGTTTGAAACATTGTAGAAGAATTGAAGAAATACAATTAAAGAATAAAAAAAAAATTAAAAGATTACGCACAACACCATACAAAATTTGGAGTCTGTAAGATATTTTTTTATGTTTTCTATTAGCACAAGTCTCTTATGTACATCAAGGTAATATTGTGAAATTTTATTACAATTTAAAATAACTGTTGAATATGTTTCAAAATGTATTGCTGTGAAGGTAAAGCTGAATTTTCAGCAGACATTTCTACAGCCTTCAGTGTCACATGATCCTTCAGAAATCATTCTATTATGCTGATTTAGTGCTCAAGAAACATTTCTTATTGTTATCTATGTTAAAAACAGTTGTGCTATTTATTTATTTTTTCATTCTTTGATCATTTTTTGATATTCCTTGAAAAATCAGAACAGCATTTACTTGAAATATTTTATAATGTCATAAATGTCTTTCCTGTGATTTTTGTTTACTTGCATTTTTTGCTGAATAATAGTACTAATTAAAAAAAAAAAATTGGGGGAAAGGTAGTGTGATCGATAGGGTCAAGGTCACAAAGTCAAGATTTGTTATCCTAATTTAGAGTAGATCAACCCAAGACCTCATATGGCACATCTCATCTCTCAGTAAGTAGGTAGTGAATGGGGCGGCAAAAATCTGAGTGAGTGTTTCCTGTCAGTTGCCCCTGGCGTGGTTACCTGTGTGTGGGTCTTCACGCTGGGCAGTGGGGGCAAACAGATGCCCGACTGGCACCCGCTCTCTCTCTCTCTCTCTCCCTCATTTTTACTCCCTCTCTTCCAGGCTCTCTGGTGGGTGTGGGTGATGTCATCTCCCAGCAGCTGATTGAGCGCCGTGGACTGGCCAATCACAGCGTGAGACGCACTGCCAAGATGATGAGCATTGGCTTCTTCTTTGTCGTAAGTCTCCTGTGATACTGTTCCATTTGCATACGAGTTTCTCTTGAGATCCTCCAGCATTGTTACATCGTACTGATATAATTTAAATATAGGACCAAGAGAGTTAAAACTCTGAAGGTCTCCGTGGGTGTCATTCTTTGAAAGTAAAATTAAGATTTTTTAAGTATTCTTACAGACCAAAAATCAGCTTATTTGTTATAAAATTGTGATGCTTATGTTTTTTTTATTTTTATACTCTTTCAATGGTCTTATTACATGCCTCTCTGGCGCAGTTATCTGACACACTATTTTTCAAAAGTTTGAGGTTTTTAATATTTTTTGTGTTTTTGATAATTGGATAATGGGAATTGGATAATAATACTTCTAAATATATAAAATAAAACTTCAAAAAGGCAAAATTGAAAAAAAAATGTTGCAAAATGTCAGAGAATTCAAATGTTTAAATGTTCTTTGCACAGTGGGAAGTCGTGGCCTAATGGTTAGAGAGTCGGACTCGTAACCCAAGGTTGCAGGTTCGAGTCTCGTACCGGCAGGGATTGTAAGTGGGGGGAGTGAATGTACAGCGCTCTCTCCCACCTTCAATACCACGACTGAGGTGCCCTTGAGCAAGGCACCAAGGCTCCGGGTGTGTGTTCACGGTGTGTGTGTTTACTGCTGTGTGTGTGCACTTTGGATGGGACAAATGCAGAGCACTAATTCTGAGTATGGGTCACCATACTTGGCCACATGTCACTTCACTTCAATTCAGTGATTGACATGCACACAGTGATTGATATATTGAGCACCCTGCTCTTCCCTTCCTCCCTCTCACACACACAACACACACACAAAGCACTAATGCACTAGTTCTGTCCAAATGACTTGAGGTCTAATCTGCAAATGGCCTGTATGATTCAGCCTGAGCACACTCGGTTCAACATCAGACCTTAGTCGTTATTATTAGTGCAGTAAAATCTGTTTCACTGCTGTTAGAACAAAAGACTGAACCACGGTTCAGGGTTGGCGGTGTAGGGTTATAAACTGAGTTCTTATTGCCTAGTCAACCGAATTAAGCAGAAGCTCAGTATTAATCATTTAATGTGTCATGGCATCCTTTGTTTTGCTAATAGCACAGGAAAGAATGCAGAAAGACAATATAGAGCTGCTATATATTCACTGTACATAGAAAAATGACAAGTGTCTTCTCAAACAAGTGCACAGCTGTTTATTAAAGACGCCCATATGCATAATTTGCCATTGGTGGGTGATTATACATTGATGCTGCTAAACCGCAAATTATAATTGCATTAAAAGAGAGATTTCCTGAAGAATATGGAACACCCGCGGGAGACACTGTTTGACACATTTATTGATCAGTTTGCTAATCAGGCCCAGACTAAAACCACACTGGGAAACAAAAAGAAAGCTCATTAATTCAGAGGGAATTGGAGCTAATTATAGCCCGCTGTTTTCATAATCCTGTCATGAACAAATGAAACCACTGGCACGGCCTCAAGATTCTGGGCTCGTGTTCATGATTGTTTACTGAAGTGTTTGAAGTGCTACACATACGTGAGATGAGTTTAGTGAAGTTTTCTGTGTTTTGAAGGGTCCAGTGGTTGGTGGATGGTACAAGGTGCTGGACAAACTTGTTACTGGTGGTACTGGTGGTGCAGCTCTGAAGAAAATGCTTGTTGATCAGGTGAGCATATGTGCATTGTATTGCAGTAATTGTTTTTGTGTGTGAGAAGTACATGGTATGTAATTTTTTTTTCATAATTAGTACATATTTGTGTATTATAAGACAAAACGTCACTTTCAAATGTATTATATTTTTATATATACACAATCCCCAAAAGAATCCAATAGATATGAGCAATATCACACGAGTATATACAGCCATATCTCAGGTCTATATGAGTGTGATATTGCGTTTATACAACAGTTTGACAGCACAAGTGTGTAAATGCATAAGAAATAACAACTGAGTGTCTTTAAAAGCCCCATTCTGTGTAGAACTCCTCCTTTCCACCACAGATTAAAATCTAAAGTTGACAGTTTAATAGCTGAGCCCAAGCTTCTAATTCGTTACTAATTCGAAAACATCACTTTAGAACTAGTAACGAAGGAACATTGAGTTGCTTCATTAAAAGCATATTGTATTATTGTATTATATATGCGTTGTGGTACTCTCATCAATGGTAGTGGTGACTGACCAGAAGAGAAGAAATTGTTGAATAAAGTTGTTCTTTTTGTTTTCTTTGCACACAAAAAGTATTCTTGTAGCTTCATAAAATTACGGTTGAACCTCTGAAGCCACAAGTACTATTTTAATGATGTCCTTACTACCTTTCTGGGCCTTGAATGTGGTAGTTCCGATGCTGTCTATGCAGGGTCAGAAAGCTCTCGGATTTCATCAAAAATATAGTTTTATAGTATATACATTTTTTTTGTGTCATTTTCCCATACTGTTCTCCCTCTTCTCCCATCCCCATCACATCATCTCTCCACAACAGTATTAATAAAATTAATACAAAACACCAAAAATAAAGACCTCAATATTCGATATGTTTTAAGATATCTTTAGTTATAAATACACACATGGAAGGTTGTCTCTAGAGCTGACTGTCGTGTCTTTGTTGAGTATGCAGACACATGTAAAGTGCTTTAGGAGCTTCTATTTATTGCTGTTGCTACGTGCTTTATCCCTTTTGGGTATCCCATCGAGCTCTCCCTTCATGCATGTCAAGTAATCCATCCTCTGATAGGCAGTCAAACAAATGAGTGTTTGCATAAGTCATTGTTTACATGATTGGTGGAATGAATGTACAGGATGAAGCAGACAAAGGCACGCAAGACAGGCCCCTTTCCCATCACCGGATTACACCCAAACAACAGAGCTTCCAACGCCAGCCTGCTCTCCCACATTTATTCAGTAAAGAGATTCTAGGGCTATTTTTAGAGACCCACTTTCTAAATTTCAAAAAGCCAGTACGGCCAGCGACAAGTTGTGTGTGTGGTTGTTTTCGTCTGTAGGTATTTAATTTTGTTTTATTGAGAGGCTTACAACAGCTGTTTAAACCTTAAAGAGGTCCTTAGTTGTTATTGAGTAAGTGAATATTTCAATTAGCTATTAAGCATGATTGATTCATTGAATTTTACAAAAAAGATTCCCACAGTCAAGTGGCAGGTACTGTTGGCATGTTCACAGCTTTATTTCACTCCTTATAACACTTTACATGCATTCCAAAGGTATTTTTCCACAACAAAATGTGGTAATACTACATGTACTTACAATAGTAATAACAATAAATTATGCATAATTACATACAGCTAACCCTAAATCACACCATCATCCTAACCCTAACAGTAGAGTAAATACATGTAGTTAATTAATATTACTCAGTTTACAAATGTATAATTACGCTGTATCAAAGACACTGTAAAAAATATATATATATATTTTCTGTCACTTGCAAATTAAACTTAATAAAATCACTATTTCAACTTATAAAGCATAAAACATTGTGTACTTTGTACCCAAAAGTCAAAGGAAAATCAAAGGGGCTGTTTTTAGTCTTGCTTGACACATTTTTGATTGGTTTCTGCAATAAATCTTTATGGGATGTCCTGTGGAAAACCACACAGGAAGGAATTCCAGTGATCTAGTGTGCTAATAATAAATGGATGCATTAGTCTCTCATTGTGTCCTTGATAGCTTTCAACATGTGCTATGTATATTTCATCAGATGTGTGAATATGTGAGGCAGTAGTCTATAAATTAACAATTAGGCTGGATTAGATGTATAATGGTATTTATTATGAACATTAAACTTGATTCATCATATACATTTATATGTCATCTAAAAATGAATGAGAAGGTTTCTATAAAGTAGATAAGTGTTCTAATCAGATCTTTGTATTTCCACAGGTGGGCTTTGCTCCGTGTTTCTTGGGTGCTTTTCTGGGAATATCCGGAGCGCTCAATGGACTGACTGTGGAACAGAATGTGACCAAACTCAAGAGGGTCAGTTTTCATCACAAACCTGAATTAAATGCAAGCGTTTTTCACAAAACCTAAAATAAAAATGCTAATTTAGCCTTTTATTGGAATGACTACAACATTATTATATTAATTATTTTTGTTTTTATTTCTTCCTCCAGCATTGATATAAAAAATACAAATATAATATACAATAATTTAAATCACTATTAAATACAGAATAATAATTATCAATATAATAATTAATTAATAAAAATATAATATATAAGAGATAAAATATTCAATATTTTATAATATTAATTATTGTTATTGTTTTATTGAAAAAACACTTGATGCTCTAACACTTGCACTCTGTATTCTATTTCTATCCTAACTACTTGTTTTCTTTTTATTAATCATAAAAAAGACCCTCTAACACTAGTGTTCCCTATTCTTTTTTTCTTTTCTATGTACTTGTTTTCTTTTTATTTATTACATAAAAAACCTTGCGTACTGCGTTAGGCTGAGACTTGTCACAGCACTTACATATTATTGCTCTTTTGTTGGTTTTGATTGCTTCTGTTGTCCTCATTTGTAAGTTTCTTTGGATAAAAGCATCTTCTAAATGACTAAATGTAAACGTGAAATAAAATAACAATAATTCTTAATGTAAAATCACAATTAAACACCAAAAGTCCTCTCAAAGAGCAATTTAAGTTACATAAGCAGATTGGCATGAAGAGATTCGGTAACACTTTACTTAAAGCCTTTATGTATAATACATTATAAAAGTATTTTTAATGCATTAATTATGTCGTGTAATGCACCTTATAATGCATTGAACAGTCTCATAAATAATTGTATCCACAGTTAATACATCAATTCATTGTTACACTATGCATTTTAAATTTGGTTATTATTTATGACAAGATATAATGTATTACAATGCACATTATGAATAATTATAATGCATTATACCCTTTAATAACCCTTTATAATGCATTATACATAAAGGCTTTTAAATAAAGAGTTACCAAAGATTCTTATATTTTCAGGCGTAAAAGTGCCCTTGCTGCCAAAGTACATATATTGAAACTCCATCAGTTGTCCTGAAAGTCCACTCTCACACCAGCCTTCTGTCTTGTGACCCTTATATTGGCACTCCATAATTGGAGAGTATTTCCGGGATTGGAGAGATGAAGGGACGGAGAGCTGCGAGGAGTGACTCATGGGCTTGTAGGAACAACGGTTGACGCAGCATTGTCTCTGAGTGGTGCCATCAATTATTTATGTAGGAAAGGTGTCGGTGTTAAAATGAGACTGAAAGGTCAGTCACCTAAATGTCAGAAAAGACGGAAAGCTAATGATAAATGCGCTCATTAAGCCAAACAGAAGAAATGCGAGCTGAAAGCCAATCACTAAAATCACCTTTAGTGATGCTACTCTGCGACTCGACTTAAAGAATCCCACTCCGATGCATTATTGTACCTGTTGGTTATTAGTAGGGCTGTTTTTGGTTTAAACAGGTCCTCTGGTGCTGATTAAAACTCTTGACGTGTCATGGACGGCGTCTACCTTTGTTTATAATGACTATGGGTCAGGCAGTTTGTGGAGCAAGAGTGACAGATCACAGTTCGGAATGCTGCTCGCAGTAGTGCCCTTTAAAACAGAACTAAACGACGCTCTGCTGCTGGAATGGCGTTTTGACGCTCATTAGGCGGTAGCTTAGTGGTTAAAGCACTGCTGGAGTAATGGAAAGGTCATGGGTTTGATCTCGGGTTGGAATGGCCTGTGAATTGGACAGTTCATGTGTGAACTGGTATTCTGATTGTGTCTGAGGCACTTAACCCAGAGAGTGTCTCCAGGGAAACTGCACTTCGCTTTAGTGAACTGAATGTCGCTTTAGAACAAATGCACCTGCTAAATGTAAAGACACCTTCACCTCATCTGGATTTTTCAATGGATGATGCCAATACCATTATATAAAGATCAGTATGTCTTTTTTCTTTCTTTTTTTATATTACTTTAATTACTTTTACTTTTCTGTTGTTTTTTATTTAATTTATTTTCTTCTCATTTTGTTTCTTTTCTTTTTCCCTTTTTTTTGTGCTGTTTTTAGTTTTTACTTTCTTTTTGATTCTTTCTTTTACTTCTTTCTTTCTTTACTTTTTCTTTACTTCTTTCTTTATCTTTTTGTTTTTGCACATTTTTATTCTTTATTTTTCTTGTTTCCTTTCTTTTCTTTTCTCTTTTACTTTCTTTTTTATTCTTATTCTATACTTTTTCTATTTTCCTTTCTTTTTGTCTTTTTTCTTTTCTTTTTTCCATTTTTTTTCTTTTGTTCTTTTTTGTTTTTACTTTCTTTTTGATTCTTTCTTTTTTACTTCTTCCTTTTTCTTTGTTTACTTCTCTTTCTTTTCCTTTTTCTTTTTGCACATTTTTTTCCTTTCCTTTTCTTTTCTCAGTTCCTTTTTCTTTCTTTCTTTTGTTTCCTTCTTTCTTTTCTTTTCCTTTTTCTTTTTTATTCTTTTATCCTTATTTTTATCTTCATTTCTGATTTTTTTTTCTTTTCTTTTCACTTTTTTTCTTTTTCTTTTATTTTCTTTTGTTTGTTTCTTTTCTGTTTTCTTTACCTTTTTCTGTTTTTTTCTTTTATTTTGATATAAAACCTGAAATAAAAAAAATATTTGTCCTCTAAATTTTACTTAATAGCTGATCAAAACAAATAGTTTTTAATGTGATGTTTTTTTTTCAGCTCAGTTTAAAGGTAAAGTGTGTAATTACTGTGCCAGTAGTAGCACCAAATTTAACTGCAAAAAAAACCAAAAAGTTTTTCAATTCAAAACAGAAAATTACATACATCATCCTTAAGGACAGAAAATTAAATGTTAGTCTTATGTACTTTATTTATTACATATGTAATACATTTATAAAATACATTGTTTCATAAAATACACAGCAAATTTGCATTAATTCAACATAACTTTACCTACACTTTATACAAGTGTCACTGGGTAAGACATACAATCACTAATGCTATTCTACTGAGTCTGTGGAGTCAGGTTAAATGCCATCTCCCCACTGACTACTTTATCCTACTTTAACAAATAACACCAAGTGCAACATCACCATCATCAAGTGTTAGTCTGGAGAGTCGCCCCACTGTTGATAGTGGATTGAAAGGTTAAGTGTGCATTAGCTCACTGAAAAACCCAGATTAGAACCAACAACTCATCCGCAAATTATTGTTCTCCTCATGAGCCGTTTGATGCTTTATAACCTGGTGCTATAACAGAGAGATCACTGTCATATTTGTCATTGCATTTAAGTCTTTGGGGTGGTTCTGAACCTCTGGTTTGATCATTGTTAGCAGTTGCCCGCAGCTTTCTACCTGTGGGCAGTTTCCAGGGCATTCAGGATTTGGCTGGTCTTTGAAGTTGCTCACTTCTAAAGATATAGCATATTAGCATCCCTGTTGTGTTCTGTGCCTTTGTGTATTCAAAACGGTCCAAAAAAATGAAACGTTCTCTGTTCCTGAGGGGCTAAACTCCTGTGACGTCAAGCTCAGGAGAAACAATATAATGACGTATCGGCCCCATGGTAGTTTCACCTCAGGTGGCCGGTGCCTTGTTCGTTCTTAATTAGAAACTGTTAAGGCAAAGAGTACAAACAGAAAGAGCACAAGTTTCTAATACTGGCGTCTTTTACACACTCAATCTCACTAAGTTGACCTTTCAAAAGATGGCACTAGCAGGGAAAGGGCCCTCGTGTTCCAGGTGACTTGATTTTTATATGGCACCAGGGAAAGGAGGGTGTTGACTTGCGCTTGATGCAGTGGGACAGAGCTGTGGAGCTTTTACAGCACACGCTCTCTCTCTGAGTGGAGCCCTTTAGGCTGGGTTTAGGTACCAGCATCATTAGTCATGACATGATGTGATAAAAAATATAGGAAAAAATGTAATATTGTGAACTATTATTATAATGTAAAATAAAGTTTTTCATCAGCATATTAGCAAAAAATCAGCATATTACAATGATTTATTAAGGATCATGTGACACTTTATACTGGAGTAATGGCTGATGGAAATTCAGCTTTGCCTCACAGAAATACATTATATTTTAAAGGATATTAAAATAGAAACCATTATTTTATATTGTAATAACATTTTGCAAGATTACTGTTTTTTTCTGTATTTTTGATCAAATAAATGCAGCCTTGATGAGCATAAGAGTCTTCTTTAAAGACATTACAAGTCTTACTGATCCCAAACTTTTTGTGTACACGGCAATATATACATACACAGCCGTTCAAAAGTTTGAACCCCTAATATATATATATAATATACAGTGTATATATATATATATATTAGGGGTGCAACGGTTCTCGGTAAAAAATCGAACCGTACCGTTCTCCACACACGGTTCGGCATGCACTAGGACACGGTTCAACTTAAATCTGACAATGCATCTGTAATATGGTTTGATAGAGTTCGGCTAATGCATGTTTCTGTTGATGGATACAAATTCTGGCTTCCCAATGCGATGAGAGAGAAAACAACACCAATTCGTGGACAAACCAGTCACTCTTTGTTCAATGCGAGTGCTGTATGTTGGAATAACTGTCATTTATGCCGTCATCACGTGTTGATAATGCAGGTGAGACCTGAACAGCACACTATCTGTGTTTAAACTAAACTCATTTAAGCCTTGTCAGTTTAAATATTAAAGAGCCAGAAGACGCAAACTCGCTCGCGCAGTGAGAAGATCTGTGTGTGCGCTCATCCGAAGCGCATGAACCCGCGTCTCAGAACGCGCGCAAATATATTAAGCTCTTTGAAGTATTGTGCTTGAATGGACAAATTCACACAAAATTATGTCAAAATGCCCATCTTGGTGAGTATCCTAGCAGACATCAGTGCGTTCTCTTAAAGTGACAGCACTTTCTTAATGTTAATCAAACAGCAACAACACGGAAATCACTCACTGCTCTTGATTGAATAACTTTTGTAACATTAATAAGGATTCATCTTTAATTTATACAGTCAAATATGCAATGTTATTCAATTTTTGTACCTAAAAACTAATGTTAGACCTACCTAAAAAACCTGAAAAGCACTGTTTATTTTATTTGTATCTTTACTCTATTGTATTTATTTGTGCTGTTGCTTGTAGTTAGATTGTTCTTATTTTCTTTATTTTTATTTGACAATACACTTTTTTCCCTAAACATAGCACATACAGAACTGTACCGAAAAACCGTGACTCTAAAACCGTGATACAAACCGAACCGCAAGTAAGTTGAACCGTTGCACCCCTAGTACGTATGTGTGGGGCGGAGCTATCAAAATAGGGGCGAGACCCTTTGGGGGTAGGGGCGTGTTTGTTTTGGTGATTTCAAATGTCAACATTGGCTACCAGAAATCGCTTACCCCACCTTTAAA
>NW_015556110.1:553329-569389 GCF_001515605.1 Sinocyclocheilus anshuiensis | reverse complement strand
TAAAGAAGTCTCTCATGCTCACCAAGGCTGCATTAAAGTATGTGACCCTGGACCACAAAACCAGTCATAAGGATCAATTTTTTTAAATTGAGATTTATACATCATCTGAAAGCTGAATAAATAAGCTTTCCAATAGCTGTTTCCATCCACCTATTTTTATGTGAATTTTGGATTTGCTAGATGGAAATGCCAAGATGCGCATAAATTCTAAAAATGCGCATAAAAAACGTATGTGCACAACTGAGTAGGTTAAACTTTTTATCCGATAAGAAAAAATGCGCATAAACTACGATGGAAACACATTTACCGAATAAATTCCTCCATGCGCATTGAAAAAGTCATGTGACTTTGCGCTATGAGATGGGATAACTTGACAAACCAGTGGACCGATCTCGTTCACAGCATCTATATGTTGTTTTGGTCGTTCTAAAATGCCCGAGGAAAGTCTGTCGTCAAAGTCTTACATGACTGCGTTCCCAAACAGCAGGCATCCACCTCTAAAAGCAATGACCGCATTTATTGTGTTTCGTCTGCTCTCTCTGAAGCACAAGTAATTTATTACATATGAAAATCATTATATTCAGTGGCTTCTCCTAGTTTTCTTGGAGACATTTAGTGCCAGTTTATCAGGAAGTGACAATTTTGTTCTCTTTGACTCGTTGGATGGAAACGGTGCTTTATTCGCAAATGTTTTATGCCATATTCCAGTTTTGCGCAAAAGTTAAATTTGCATGTTTGGATGGAAACATAGCTATTGATATATGGTTTGTTAGGATAGGACAATATTTGGCCGAGATACAACTATTTGAAAATCTGGAATTTTGGCTATTGCTACAAATATACCCAAGCGACTTAAGACTGGTTTTGTGGTCCAGGGTCACATATAAATGATACAGTAAAAACAGTGATATTGTGAAATATTACAATTTAAAGTAACTCTTTCTATTTTATTTTAAAATGTAACATTCCTTTGATGTCAGAATTTTCAGTAGACATTACCCTAAACTCCAATGTTGAAAGCAGTTATGTTTCTTAATATTGTTGTGAAAACCATGTACATTTTTTCAGGATTCTTTGATGACTAGAAAGTAAATAATATAATATACAGGGGTATTTTTTTTGTTCTGGTAGGTTCCTTCTAAAAGCGGCTGTCATGGTTCTGATATGGGTCTTTGCAACAGCATGATTCATTTTAATTACATGAAAATGATATGAATCAAAATTTGTTATTAAGGTACTCACATAGTCCTTCAGCTTATGCTTGAAGAAATGTCAATTTGCTCAAAATATTACAAGGAACATTGGATAGGAACAAGCGGCAGGGTCAGAAACACTTCATATATTTCATTATGTTCAGTTCAATGTCTAGTTTTGCCTGAAAATAATTCATTAGAACTAAAACATTTTATACTGAATAAAACTGGTGTTCTGCCAGAATGGGTTTTGTGGGTGGTTTTATATATAAAAATAATATTAATTAAATTATTATTATTATTAAAAATGAATAATATTTACTCTGCATTTTCCACATCTCAATAGGACTACTTGGATGCCTTGATCTCCAATTACTATGTAAGTGTTTTCCTGCTGTGCTTGACACTCTTTTCTTTTTCTTTCTCCAGTTCATTCAGTAATGTTCTATTTAATGCAACGTCTCTTCATTTCTCAAGCTTTGGCCTCCGGTGCAGATCGCCAATTTTTATTTCATCCCTCTCCACCACAGGTAAAGCTCTGGTTTTAAAAACCACCCTTTTTAGCCTCAAAAGTCAAGTGATCATTGATAATGATAATGCATCCATTGCAGCAGGGCACTAATCCAGCGGTGCTGAAGATTTAAGGGCGTCACTGGGAAAAGAACGTACAGGACGTGCCTCTGCAACACAGTGTGTGGCACAGCAGCATTATGAAAGCTTATTAAAGGGAACGAAGCTGAGATATCTTTTTAATTAGGCTCTCGTTTTCATTTTGACTATTGGGAGTTTTTAAAACAGATTTTTTGTTTGTGTGTTGTTTGATGCTACTGCTTTCTGGCACCTGAACTTCCACACTGGGATTAACAACTAGAGTCAGTCGGTCTATCTGTATCTATATCTATACACGCACGCACACACCTGGAAACCATCTGGATTTGTATTGTTTTCTGTATTCATGTTTTAAGACACGAATGTGATATTTGCATTTGGTCACATTCATTATAAATACATGATTTCTAATACAGTAATATGTTCATGCTTGCGTTTTTCAGATTGGCTGTTGTTCAGATTGTGGCTGTTGCCTGGAACGCTTACCTCTCCTGGAAAGCCAATAAGATGTAATGAGATGTTCCAGATTGACCACTACCTCACACACGGGAACATTTTTGTTTGTAGTTTTATTAAATAAATGTAGTAACAGACTCACACATAGGCGCACAAAGCTTACAGATGAAGTTTGCACAACAAAGGTCAAAGCTGACAATAACGTAATTCAGACCTCTGACATTTTATTAACCTTTGCAATTAACGCTATTTCAATATTTGTGATTATAGGTTCTGTAAAGAATTCTATACATTTGATTTATATGCCTATATTTAGCACTGTTTAGATGGTGAAATATGGTGTGTTGCTCACTTAAAACAGCAGGCCTGTTTGTTACAGGATGTGGCTGCATTTTGAGTCATTTTTGGTGTCTTCTGTGGTCACTAATTAAGTTCAGGAACATGTGATTGACAGAAGTGAAGTTATGGGCGTTACATCTTCTACTAGGGCATTGCATTGATTAACACAATACAATAATGTGTACAAAATACATCTTTCACAGATGCCAGACCATTCATTCCCTTTATTTTTAATGCATTTTACAACTCCTTCAAGTACTGAAACATCATGAAAAATTCAAAGGACATAAAAAATATTTAAAAATAATGCATCACGTTAAAACAACACACAAGACATCAACACTTTAAATTAAAAGCCAAATAATACAAATGTTTACAACCAAGCTTTAAAACTAGATTTATTAGTGGTGACTAATTTCAAGGGGCAAGCCTTTCCATGATCTAGGCCCTGTGTTCATCATAAAAACATCACTCATACCTGAATCTCTTCAAAGTATTTTATCCAAGACAGTAAATCTATCAAATATGTCTTATTTTCCGATTTCTATGTATGAAGAATCTTGTTAACCCATTATTAACTTATCCTTATGTCATGTGCTTTAGCACATTTATGGACTGGTGAAATTGGTGTAGATGGTCTATATTTAAAAGGAAACGGCTGACATTGAAATCTTGGCCTGAATTTACAGATTTTTTTCTAGCACAGTGTTGAACCAATAGACCCTGTTCTTTGCTGCCCTTGCCAATAGGATGTAGGGCGGCTGTTCTTCAGTTTGACTGCAATTCACAGCTTCAGTCTGCAGATCAGCTCTATGACTGGACAAAGCTGTCACTGGATAACTAGTGGTGTATCTGCTAACTGTCATCCTTCCAAAAAAAATCAAATCACACCTACTGTTATTAGACTCTATATATATATATAATTTGTTTCTTCACACTGAGCAGGAAGGTAAAGCCATGTTTAGGATTTTCCTTCGAGAGCGTGTCAGGCTTATATAAATATCTCCGCATGTCCAGCTAATGCTTCATCACTCTGGGGAATTGACGGCTAGCCAGAAACAATAGTCAACAGTGACTAAACCTCTGCATCTGGCTGTTGAATGCGTTTTGCTCAGCCACTCTTTAAAACGTTATAATTTAGTTAGAAAGCATTTTAATTCATGACTACATGACATGGTGTATTTTTACTAATATTAATGTCAGTATTATAACGTGAAGTTCGCAAAAGTACTTCTAATACTGTGAATTTAGCTCACATACATTAATTCTAGACCGATTATTTTCAAATCATTTTTGTGTGTACTACCTAATAACAAACCACAGCCATATTGAAGTGTAAGATATGAAACAGAAATAATTTAATAAAAATATATGTACAACATTTACAGTTCCCATTATTGTTGCAGTCATATATATATATATATATATATATATATATATGAGCCAGCCAATGAATGCTGTCTGGCTGCATCTTGACGAATTTCAGCACCTTGGACAGAGACAGAGGCTTTCGTGTCCCCGTCGCGCTTCTGCTCTCCTCCAGACCACAGATGAGCAGCCATGCAGAAATCCATCACGACAGCAGCTCCTGAGCTCATTTTGCTCAGGTGCATTTAAAAAACAACAACAAGTGATTTAACAGTCAAAGGACCAATCAAAACATTAACTGACTACCTGTCCGTTACAACTTGTTTTATTGGATATATTGTCTTTGAAACCATGTTTATGACTTTGCAACACCATCAAGATGATGTTTTTTAACTGAAAACTTTGGAGAGATGAAGAAACGTCTCACTTTGTCCTTCGGATACAGCTCCTTTACTCCATTCTTCGTTTCAGTTCAGAATTGCCTCATTTACAAGCAGTTTATGCAGCTCGACTGACGTCAGTGGAGCGGTGTGTGATGTATATAACCATTGAGCTCCAGGAGCTTCACTCCAGTCTGTCTGCAAACACTCTTCCTTACAAGTACTTTTGAAGCAACAGAAGACGACCGAGTAAGTTACCTTGTATGACTTGCTTTCAGCTTCTTGACTGAGGCCATTCAAGCTTAGCTGCGAGCATGAGAATTTGTGTTGATATTGTACAGGACTGTCATTCTTGTTCATTGAGTTAGCTGATTGTTCAGTCAGGAGTAGGCTACATGGCGTCTGATTTCCAGATTCGGTTTATGTAGCTATTAAAGTAGATAAGTATTAATTCCGTTGTTTATTTTTACACATTTTTATTTTAAATTTTTTTATTATTTATTACGATAGTGGCATGACTATTATAGTTATTTAACCGCAGAACAGTGATCATGTTTGTGTTTTATTTTTATTCAATAATTTATTTGATATTTATTTGCTTTATAAGTTCAGATGCAAATTCTTTTAACGTATCACCGATTTTAGCTGATGCTCGATTTATACATTTATATATATATTGACATTATATCAATAATTTAATATTGCACATAAAATACAAGTCTATTTTCTATGTGCATTAATCTAATGTTCAATTAAAAATAGCCAACTCTTAATTTTGTAACTAATATTAATAATTTAAAAAATAATTGTTTATTCATTTTATAATTTATACTAGTACTTTTGTATTCGAATAAATCAAAATACGATTTTAAAATCCTGTAAATTTGCATTAGCACTTTTATATAAAGTTTTAATATAGATACTTAAAAATATACATATAAAAACACTTTTATCTCAGTTTTGCTATTTATATTAGCACTATTTGGTAATATTTACTAAAAAATACATTTAGGCTACTTTTTATTTATATAATTTAAAAAACACATATTACACATTCAATATCTTTTACTTAATTTAACAAAAATACACGAAACAACTAATTTCATAATGTCAATTTTGTCATTTTTATTAGCACTTTTATATTGGTTTACTTAAATACTGCATATACCAAAATACTAAATATATGTAGGCTACAAATTTTTTGTATACTTAATTTAAAAAGTTTCATTTGAATTTTGTCATTTATATCCGCACTAGGCCTGCAACCTATATGAACTTATACTTTTGATTTTACGCAATATAAAAATAACTCCTTTCGTAATCTCAAATTTGTATTTTAAATGAACACTTAACAGACACTTTTGCAGTGTAGTTGTGTACTAAACCTTTGGTTTGTAGTAACGCACCTGGCTGTTTCCCTCAGGAAGCGCGCTGCTGTGTCCAGCATGAAGCCCGTCCCTTTGGTCCTGCTCATAACTTCAGTCTTACTGACCACCCACATCCCGCTGAGCACCTGTCGACCCCGCGACCTGAGCCTCATGAACAGCCAGCTAGACGACGTGCTGTTAAACAGGGCAGGAGACGACGCCATGTCCTACCTCGTGGGCGAAAAACTCCTTCAGTATTTGCAAAGAAACCTCGGAGCGCAGAAGGCAGGCGGTGTCCTGCATCTCCCGCACTTCCCCACGGCGCAGCTGCGCTCTCCTCACGAGGACAACAGCTTAGAGGAGCTCACGGAGTTTTCCAAACGGAACGACGATCCTCCGATCTCCATCGACCTCACCTTCCACCTGCTGAGAAACATGATCGAAATGGCGCGAAACGAGAATCAAAGGGAACAGGCGGGACTGAACCGCAAATATCTAGATGAGGCTGGGAAGTAGCTGTAGCTCCATGATGATGCTTTCAATCTGCGAGTAAAGATCAAGCTCAATGCACTCTTTCACACCCCCAAACTCTCGCTAAAGCATATGACATTCACCGATGCCTCCTGCTGACCCACACTCTTACAAATAAAGGTTCTTCAGTGGTTCCTTGCCACTGCAGAGAACCTCCATCTCGTTCTTGAGTTGGCTGAGGTTCTTTGGAGAGTTAAAAAAAAAAAAGTTCTTCAGATCAGGCTGTTGGTTTCTGCATTCCAACATGAAGAACAACAGAAAAAAAAAGTTCTAAAAGGTTCACGTATGGCATCAGTGTTATGTGGAACCTTTATTTTTAAGAGTGTCATCTATCTGTTCACCAGAAGAGTTTCTGGTGACCTGCTGCTGTCTCCATCACCTCTGGACCATTTCAGAACCAGGAACCGCATGCAAGAGTCACACAACAGACCTACCAGGACCTCAGAACGCTGATCAGTCAGGGTGGTTCACATGTAACCAAATTGAGAAACCAATCAATCTACAATTGACTTGTGCCCTTTGAGTGTTTACAGTTATTGGCCTCCTATTTAGAGTTACACTCTTTAAAAACAAAGGTTCTTAATTGGCATCTGTGGTTCCATGAAGAACGTTTAACGTCCATGGAAACTTTATAGTGGTTCTTTAGACGATTAAAATGTTCTTCACACTAAGAACGAAAAGGTTCTTTTTAGAACTGTTCACTGAAAGCTTTAGAAGGTTTTTCTAAGGCATGGCTGTGAAACCCCTCTTTTGGAACCTTTGTTTTTCAAATGTGTATAAATGGAAGAAATATTACAAATCCTGCTAATTAGTATTGAGTTATTCTCAATGAAGTAAAAGAAGGCCACTGTAAAGAGCAATTTCTGTTCGGCTGGTTTGGTTGCATCCTCGCACTTTGCCAGAGTTTTCTCATTTCATGAAATGCTATACTTTGGTAATATTACCAATATTTACCACACACATAATGCCAGATGCTCACTGTATACTACGTGCAAAAGTATGTTCTCCTCACGTGGGAAACGATGATCTGTAGCACTTCAACCAAGAGGCTTACCCACATTTTGTGACAATAATGTTGGACAATATTACAAAGTGCTTGAGATATACTGTACATTGTATATTGCTTATCATTATGTAAATTACATATTATATTGCACCTAAATGCAAACATTACTTTGTATTTTGAACATGAATCTGCAGAAATAAATGAGTCTACATGCCTTTTACAAGTAACTGCAAACATGTAAACCTCATTATCACCCATTAAAAGTGCTAATGATCACAGCAGACACAGGTTTATAGGAAGCCAGCATCATTGACATTTACACAGGCATTAACGGCACACAGAACATAAAAACACAAGTGGTGAGTAACAGGTGAGATGCCACTATGGAAATTGCTGTACATTATTTTGAAATGAACTGAAGGGCTGTAACAGTATTAATCCAAAAAGCTTTTTTTTTAATGTGATTCTACTAGTTGATCTAGGTAGTGATTTATCATTCGTTTTAAATGAGATGTCTTGGTTGAGTGTATTCGTAGATAAATGTAGAATTATTAGCCTGTCTATGTCATACAAATCATTCACCACTTAAAATATGAAGCATCTTTATTTGAAAGTGAAAAATACACTATAAGGCTACAAACAAACAAATGACTAAAAAAATAAATAAACATCTGGGTTGTCCAAATATATATGTATATACACTACCATTCAAAGTTTGATGTATAAGATTATAGTAAGATTTTATTTGCTAAAAATAGAATTTTAAATATATTCAGCAAGGAAGCATTAAATACTTTTAGTAAACACTTCTTTACAATAAGGTCTCATTTGTTAACATTAGTTAATGCATTAACTAACATGAACTAACAATGAACAATATTTTTACACCATTTATACATTTTTGTTAATGTTAGTTGATAAAAATTTTCATGTTCATGTTAATTCACAGTGCATTTACTAATGTTAACAGATACAACTTTAAATTTTAATAATGTATTAGTTTTGAACTTAATATTAACTTAATAAATGCTATATAATTATTGTTCATGTTAACTAATATAGTTAATGTTAACAACTGAAACCTTATTATAAAGTGTGACCACAGTTTTATATACAGTTTTATGTACTGATCATTAAAAGTTTTGGTTTACAATAATATATTATATATATTAGCCAATGAATGAGGTCTGTCTGCGTCTTGAAAAATTTCAGCACCTTGGACAGAGACGGAGCCTTTCGTGTCCCCGTCACGCACTTCTGCTCTCCTCTTGGCCACAAATGAGCAGCCACGCAAAAATCCATCACGACCGCAGCTCCTTAGCATTAGCACCAAGTGATTTTAAAGTCTAAGGACCAATAAAACCATTAACTGATCACCTGTCTGTTACAACTTCGGATATATTGTCTTTGAAACCAAGTTTATGACTTTGCAACAGTATCAAGATGACCTTTTCTGATTGAAAACTTTGGAGAGACAAAGAAACGTCTCACTTTGTCCTTCGGCTCTACAGCTCCTTTACTCCACTCTTCGTTTCACTTCAGAATTGCCTCATTTACAAGCAGTTTATGCAGCTCGACTGACGTCAGTGGAGCGGTGTGTGATGTATATAACCATTGAGCTCCAGGAGCTTCACTCCAGTCTGTCTGCAAACACTCTTCCTTACAAGTACTTTTGAAGCAACAGAAGACGACCGAGTAAGTTACCTTGTATGACTTGCTTTCAGCTTCTTGACTGAGGCCATTCAAGCTTAGCTGCGAGCATGAGAATTTGTGTTGATATTGTACAGGACTGTCATTCTTGTTCATTGAGTTAGCTGATTGTTCAGTCAGGAGTAGGCTACATGGCGTCTGATTTCCAGATTCGGTTTATGTAGCTATTAAAGTAGATAAGTATTAATTCCGTTGTTTATTTTTACACATTTTTATTTTAAATTTTTTTATTATTTATTACGATAGTGGCATGACTATTATAGTTATTTAACCGCAGAACAGTGATCATGTTTGTGTTTTATTTTTATTCAATAATTTATTTGATATTTATTTGCTTTATAAGTTCAGATGCAAATTCTTTTAACGTATCACCGATTTTAGCTGATGCTCGATTTATACATTTATATATATATTGACATTATATCAATAATTTAATATTGCACATAAAATACAAGTCTATTTTCTATGTGCATTAATCTAATGTTCAATTAAAAATAGCCAACTCTTAATTTTGTAACTAATATTAATAATTTAAAAAATAATTGTTTATTCATTTTATAATTTATACTAGTACTTTTGTATTCGAATAAATCAAAATACGATTTTAAAATCCTGTAAATTTGCATTAGCACTTTTATATAAAGTTTTAATATAGATACTTAAAAATATACATATAAAAACACTTTTATCTCAGTTTTGCTATTTATATTAGCACTATTTGGTAATATTTACTAAAAAATACATTTAGGCTACTTTTTATTTATATAATTTAAAAAACATATTACACATTCAATATCTTTTACTTAATTTAACAAAAATACACGAAACAACTAATTTCATAATGTCAATTTTGTCATTTTTATTAGCACTTTTATATTGGTTTACTTAAATATTGCATATACCAAAATACTAAATATATGTAGGCTACAAATTTTTTGTATACTTACTTTAAAAAGTTTCATTTGAATTTTGTCATTTATATCCGCACTAGGCCTGCAACCTATGAACTTATACTTTTTTGATTTTACGCAATATAAAAATAACTCCTTTCGTAATCTCAAATTTGTATTTTAAATGAACACTTAACAGACACTTTTGCAGTGTAGTTGTGTACTAAACCTTTGGTTTGTAGTAACGCACCTGGCTGTTTCCCTCAGGAAGCGCGCTGCTGTGTCCAGCATGAAGCCCGTCCCTTTGGTCCTGCTCATAACTTCAGTCTTACTGACCACCCACATCCCGCTGAGCACCTGTCGACCCCGCGACCTGAGCCTCATGAACAGCCAGCTAGACGACGTGCTGTTAAACAGGGCAGGAGACGACGCCATGTCCTACCTCGTGGGCGAAAAACTCCTTCAGTATTTGCAAAGAAACCTCGGAGCGCAGAAGGCAGGCGGTGTCCTGCATCTCCCGCACTTCCCCACGGCGCAGCTGCGCTCTCCTCACGAGGACAACAGCTTAGAGGAGCTCACGGAGTTTTCCAAACGGAACGACGATCCTCCGATCTCCATCGACCTCACCTTCCACCTGCTGAGAAACATGATCGAAATGGCGCGAAACGAGAATCAAAGGGAACAGGCGGGACTGAACCGCAAATATCTAGATGAGGCTGGGAAGTAGCTGTAGCTCCATGATGATGCTTTCAATCTGCGAGTAAAGATCAAGCTCAATGCACTCTTTCACACCCCCAAACTCTCGCTAAAGCATATGACATTCACCGATGCCTCCTGCTGACCCACACTCTTACAAATAAAGGTTCTTCAGTGGTTCCTTGCCACTGCAGAGAACCTCCATCTCGTTCTTGAGTTGGCTGAGGTTCTTTGGAGAGTTAAAAAAAAAAAGTTCTTCAGATCAGGCTGTTGGTTTCTGCATTCCAACATGAAGAACAACAGAAAAAAAAAGTTCTAAAAGGTTCACGTATGGCATCAGTGTTATGTGGAACCTTTATTTTTAAGAGTGGCATCTATCTGTTCACCAGAAGAGTTTCTGGTGACCTGCTGCTGTCTCCATCACCTCTGGACCATTTCAGAACCAGGAACCGCATGCAAGAGTCACACAACAGACCTACCAGGACCTCAGAACGCTGATCAGTCAGGGTGGTTCACATGTAACCAAATTGAGAAACCAATCAATCTACAATTGACTTGTGCCCTTTGAGTGTTTACAGTTATTGGCCTCCTATTTAGAGTTACACTCTTTAAAAACAAAGGTTCTTAATTGGCATCTGTGGTTCCATGAAGAACGTTTAACGTCCATGGAAACTTTATAGTGGTTCTTTAGACGATTAAAATGTTCTTCACACTAAGAACGAAAAGGTTCTTTTTAGAACTGTTCACTGAAAGCTTTAGAAGGTTTTTCTAAGGCATGGCTGTGAAACCCCTCTTTTGGAACCTTTGTTTTTCAAATGTGTATAAATGGAAGAAATATTACAAATCCTGCTAATTAGTATTGAGTTATTCTCAATGAAGTAAAAGAAGGCCACTGTAAAGAGCAATTTCTGTTCGGCTGGTTTGGTTGCATCCTCGCACTTTGCCAGAGTTTTCTCATTTCATGAAATGCTATACTTTGGTAATATTACCAATATTTACCACACACATAATGCCAGATGCTCACTGTATACTACGTGCAAAAGTATGTTCTCCTCACGTGGGAAACGATGATCTGTAGCACTTCAACCAAGAGGCTTACCCACATTTTGTGACAATAATGTTGGACAATATTACAAAGTGCTTGAGATATACTGTACATTGTATATTGCTTATCATTATGTAAATTACATATTATATTGCACCTAAATGCAAACATTACTTTGTATTTTGAACATGAATCTGCAGAAATAAATGAGTCTACATGCCTTTTACAAGTAACTGCAAACATGTAAACCTCATTATCACCCATTAAAAGTGCTAATGATCACAGCAGACACAGGTTTATAGGAAGCCAGCATCATTGACATTTACACAGGCATTAACGGCACACAGAACATAAAAACACAAGTGGTGAGTAACAGGTGAGATGCCACTATGGAAATTGCTGTACATTATTTTGAAATGTTACATGCATATAATGAACTGAAGGGCTGTAACAGTATTAATCCAAAAAGCTTTTTTTTTAATGTGATTCTACTAGTTGATCTAGGTAGTGATTTATCATTCGTTTTAAATGAGATATCTTGGTTGAGTGTATTCGTAGATAAATGTAGAATTATTAGCCTGTCTATGTCATACAAATCATTCACCACTTAAAATATGAAGCATCTTTATTTGAAAGTGAAAAATACACTATAAGGCTACAAACAAACAAATGACTAAAAAAATAAATAAACATCTGGGTTGTCCAAATATATATGTATATACACTATCATTCAAAGTTTGATGTATAAGATTATAGTAATCACATGTAACCAAATTGAGAAACCAATCAATCTACAATTGACTTGTGCCCTTTGAGTGTTTACAGTTATTGGCCTCCTATTTAGAGTTACACTCTTTAAAAACAAAGGTTCTTAATTGGCATCTGTGGTTCCATGAAGAACGTTTAACGTCCATGGAAACTTTATAGTGGTTCTTTAGACGATTAAAATGTTCTTCACACTAAGAACGAAAAGGTTCTTTTTAGAACTGTTCACTGAAAGCTTTAGAAGGTTTTTCTAAGGCATGGCTGTGAAACCCCTCTTTTGGAACCTTTGTTTTTCAAATGTGTATAAATGGAAGAAATATTACAAATCCTGCTAATTAGTATTGAGTTATTCTCAATGAAGTAAAAGAAGGCCACTGTAAAGAGCAATTTCTGTTCGGCTGGTTTGGTTGCATCCTCGCACTTTGCCAGAGTTTTCTCATTTCATGAAATGCTATACTTTGGTAATATTACCAATATTTACCACACACATAATGCCAGATGCTCACTGTATACTACGTGCAAAAGTATGTTCTCCTCACGTGGGAAACGATGATCTGTAGCACTTCAACCAAGAGGCTTACCCACATTTTGTGACAATAATGTTGGACAATATTACAAAGTGCTTGAGATATACTGTACATTGTATATTGCTTATCATTATGTAAATTACATATTATATTGCACCTAAATGCAAACATTACTTTGTATTTTGAACATGAATCTGCAGAAATAAATGAGTCTACATGCCTTTTACAAGTAACTGCAAACATGTAAACCTCATTATCACCCATTAAAAGTGCTAATGATCACAGCAGACACAGGTTTATAGGAAGCCAGCATCATTGACATTTACACAGGCATTAACGGCACACAGAACATAAAAACACAAGTGGTGAGTAACAGGTGAGATGCCACTATGGAAATTGCTGTACATTATTTTGAAATGTTACATGCATATAATGAACTGAAGGGCTGTAACAGTATTAATCCAAAAAGCTTTTTTTTTAATGTGATTCTACTAGTTGATCTAGGTAGTGATTTATCATTCGTTTTAAATGAGATATCTTGGTTGAGTGTATTCGTAGATAAATGTAGAATTATTAGCCTGTCTATGTCATACAAATCATTCACCACTTAAAATATGAAGCATCTTTATTTGAAAGTGAAAAATACACTATAAGGCTACAAACAAACAAATGACAAAAAAAATAAATAAACATCTGGGTTGTCCAAATATATATGTATATACACTACCATTCAAAGTTTGATGTATAAGATTATAGTAAGATTTTATTTGCTAAAAATAGAATTTTAAATATATTCAGCAGGGAAGCATTAAATACTTTTAGTAAACACTTTTACATTGACAAAAAAAATATATATAAAAAATGCTTTTCTTTTGGACTTTCTATTCTTAAATAAAGATAAAATTCAGTTTTTCTATTTATATACAGCTATTTAAATTACACTTAAGATATATTAAAATAGAAACTTATTTCTAAACGGTAATATTTCACAATATTACCATTTTACCAGGAGCATAAGAGACTTAAGCATTTAAAAAAAAAAGAATAAAACATTGAAAAAAAATTACTGATCCCTTTGAATGGTAATTTGCATATATATATATATATATATATATAAGCATCGTTAGCTAACTATGGTCGTTAGTTCCATTGAACTCTATAGGTAACAACGGAACTTGCGACCATAGTTGCTTTTGAGAAACGCACCCCAGGATGTTGAAGCTATGAAGAAATTTGTAATTCCTCTTACTGAACTATAGCTCAGAGTTTTAGGACCACAAAATACCAGATGAAAGAAGCTCTTGCCATGTTGAAAGGATTAAAGCAAACCTCCTCCTTACAGTCTCTCAGCTATTTTCCAAGTTAAGCCCGGTTTGTAGTATGCCTCTTAGAAACAACTTTTACACCTTGGTTAGTAAGTTTTGTATATTTACTCACCCACATGTTGTCCCAAACATGACTTACTTCATTACGAAGATAAACAAAAACGATAAATTATACATAATGAAAGTGAATGGTGATCAGGGGCTGTTGAGCTTCCAAAACAACTAACTAAATAATAAATCACATCAAATGTAGTCCATTTGTAGTCTAATCATGCACTCTAGTTCACTAAAGCCACATGAATGCAAGGGGAGTAAGGAAGAGATTGAAATTTAAATCAATGCATTTTGACAAGAAAAGGAGCATTGACTAAGAATTAATTAATAGGATGCCCATTATCCACAAGTTGATATGATTCTTTGGGGCCTTATAAGATATAGGAGAATATGGAGCTCATTCTTGAGGATTAAAAAGGGTGAAGCCCAAACTGAGCAAAAATATGCAATTTGGTGCTGTTGCTGATATTTATATGGCCAAAAAAGTAAGTCATAATTCTGATAGCTTGTAATGTAAATCAATATGATTTTCAAAACAGAATAACGGACTACTTCCATAAAAAGTATATAAATCACTCTATATCTCCCAATAATGTTTTAGTAAGATGATATTTAAATGTTTAATTTTATGATCAACGCTGTGTAGTTTGTATTGTGGGGGGCACAACATATAATACAACACCATGACGATTGAGAGATTTGCAAATATAAACCTTACTCAAAATCCTGATGCATCATATTTGATTGACACGATTTTTCTTAAAAAGAAATGACGTGTGGATAATCAAGTAAACCTACTGGCTTCAGTCCAGTAAGTGTTCATCTTTAAATATTACTAACAATATAAAAATTATTCTTACTTTACAAAAATCAGTAGATTTCACAGCAATATTGTACAGCAAAAAGACACATGAACCAGAAGGTGAACGTTTTCAGAATTATACTAAAATGCCTTTTATTTGCTAAAAATTTATAAACAGATGACAGAAGGCATGTAACAGATTGTGTACAATAAGGCAAAGTATGGATCATTTAGAGGCCTTAGAAATTGGTGTATCAAATATGATACAGCAGGCTTTATAGAGTTCAGTTCAAAATAGTTTTCAGACCATCATGTACATAAATAAAAGTTAGAACATGTAAAGAAGTACAAAGAAAAGTCTAAACCCCTTAACCGTCACCCCCCATGTTTTAAAATAGGCATGAAAGTGCACTATCCAAACTTAAATTGTTGTAATTTATGAACACTTTGGAATACAGACACAAGGTTGGTCTCTTTTTAAAGACGACAATCAGCAGAATTTTTTCAAAAAATGTAAGTATTAAAAAGTTATAGAAGTTTAAATTTATTGTAAAGAAAATACACTGTACTAATTTTATTATATTTTATATATAATAAATATTTTACATAACAGGTTTTACTCTAAAATTGCTATAAAATTTAAGCCTTCTGTCTAAATAAGTTATGTTCCAAATTTGAAGTTGATCTGAAAAAAATGTAGGTTTCTGTGAGATTTTATATACCACAAAAAGCCACCGGGTGCCATCCAAACTCCATTGATTTTTTTTTTAATGCATTTTTCTGTAACATATATGTTGACATTTCTCTGGCGATTTTGCTTCTACCACCAAATATGGAATCCTGAGACTCAGACCTTTCCAGTGATATGTTTTTTGTCAAGATTATAAAAAGTTTTGATTGTAAAAGACCGTAATACATTTTGTAATAGGACACTTGACACCGCCCACTAAGGGGGAGGAGATCGCCAAAACATTTTAAAGTACCATTTCCATGGTAA
>NW_015556110.1:551929-552409 GCF_001515605.1 Sinocyclocheilus anshuiensis | reverse complement strand
ATTTATAAGAACATCTTGCTCTTCCTGAATTACTGACAGACGATGCCTCTAAACATCACAGGTCTCATAAATTGCCCTTAACCCCTTAACTGTCACCCCCCAATTTTTTAAATAGGCATGAAAGTGCACTATACAAACTTAAATTGTTGTAATTTATGAACACTTTGGAATACAGACACAAGGTTGGTCTCTTTTTAAAGACGACAATCAGCAGAATTTTTTCAAAAAATGTAAGTATTAAAAAGTTATAGAAGTTTAAATTTATTGTAAAGAAAATACACTGTACTAATTTTATTATATTTTATATATAATAAATATTTTACATAACAGGTTTTACTCTAAAATTGCTATAAAATTTAAGCCTTCTGTCTAAATAAGTTATGTTCCAAATTTGAAGTTGATCTGAAAAAAATGTAGGTTTCTGTGAGATTTTATTTAGGGCGTTATACCACAAACAGCCACCGGGTGCCATCCAAACTC
>NW_015556110.1:535801-551576 GCF_001515605.1 Sinocyclocheilus anshuiensis | reverse complement strand
TAAACATTTTACATAACAGGTTTTACTCTAAAATTGCTATAAAATTTAAGCCTTCTGTCTAAATAAGTTATGTTCCAAATTTGAAGTTGATCTGAAAAAAATGTAGGTTTCTGTGAGATTTTATATACCACAAAAAGCCACCGGGTGCCATCCAAACTCCATTGATTTTTTTTTTAATGCATTTTTCTGTAACATATATTCTATACAATGGAAGTCTCTGGACTCCATTGGTGTTTGATTCCACAGAAGATTTGAACCAACATTAGGGTGACTAAATGAATTTTCATTTTGGAGTGAACCGTTGCTTTAAGGAAACATCCTCTTTGAAACTAACCTTGGGTTTAAAAATAAGTTATATGCGTCTCCCTGATTCACCAGTCTGACCAGGCGAGGTGGTCAGGTCTTCAGGGGCTTCATCACCGCTGTCTTCCCCATCTTCACCTGCAACAAAAGTACATGCCTCATTTCCTAAATATACCACAACACAACTTCAACTTGCAGATGCAAATAGACATGAATGTATATGTGACAAAGATGGTGTTGTCATAGCTGTGAAGCCGTTACCTGTTTGGAAGTTGATGCCTCGCAGCGTGTCAGCCACATCCTCGGTGTTGATGATGAAGTGGGCCATGCTCTCGTAGCCCGCCTCCGTCCGCTCAATGTTGGAAGCCTTGGCAGTGTCTGTGATCCTGTCAAGGACAGAGCGGTGAAGTCACGGCGGAACTCGGACAAATATCAAAGTGATGGATAGCGTTAAGTCCCGTTCCTCCGTCTCCCTGCGGCTGCTCGTGACGCAGGTGCACAAGACACCATGCGACGTCTCCGCAGGTGGAGGGAAGCATGAAACCTAAGACACAGCTAGACAGTGTTGTAAGCGTAAGCATTTTTCTAAACAGTTAGAGGTTTTGGGGGAAAATGTGATGAATGCTGATGCATATGTTATTGCGCACACTGCATAAAGTTTCATTCTACAAACGAGAAAGTTTAAAAGTTACTTGTTTGAGGCAACATGTTTGTCTAGTGGCATCAATGGAAAGCTTGCATTTACTGAAGGACACACCTGTGATCAGTGCTGGGTAGATGTAGATTACTTACAAATTGTAATCTGCTACTGATTACAAATTACATGTTGAAATTTGTAGTCAGTAATATATTGACATAATTAATGAATTATGAACAATTTACTGCCATTGTTAAACCTGCATTGATTTGTCCCGTAACAGAGTTAAAATATTGCTTGTCAAGGTCATGATAAGAGTAAACATTAACTAGTCAACAGTGATATATTGGAAAGACTGTAAGAGAAATATAGCTGTTAAAAGGGGTCAAATATGGCACAAATCCTTAAAAAGCTCTATCCCTATCAATGAGGAATATTATATTTTAGTCTTCTATTTCTTTTGACATACACTACAGTATAAAAAATATACAGGGTTTGTATATTTTTCTTTTCTTTATTATTTGATTTTCTTTATTTTCTTTTTTTAAAAGAAATTAATACTTTTATTCAGCAAGGATGCATGAGATTGATCAAAAGTGACGGTAAAGACATTTGTTACTAAATAAACTTTTTTTATGATCATTTTTTTTATTTAAAAAAAATGCAGAAAGAGGAGCCTTTCAAAAATAGAGACCGAAAAATCCTACCGACCCCAAAATTTTGAGGGTTAGTGAAATGTTTCAATTAAGTGAAATTATGAAATTATTCACAAAACATGTTCAATGAGTCTGCACAATATGCATCTGGAGCTCAACTAAATTCAGAAGTCAGCAGAAAATAAATAATAATAAATTGTAGCATAAGGGATTTCAATACGTACAGTACAGAATATTTCCCACAATACTGAGGCAGATGAAAGTTATGAACAAGTGCATAATACAGTGGGCTGTTGGGGTGGGAGGCTGGTTGAGTCACTGCCTGTGAGGTTATTAATCATGATTGTTAGTCTTTAGGACGCATCAGTTATTGATGAAGCACACATGCTGAACATGGTTTAGTTTAAAGGGGCAGTTCACATAAAAATAAAAATTCTGTCATTAAGAAAGTCACACTGGTTTGGAATGACATGAGGATGAGAAAATGATTTTTTTGGGTGAACTATCCCTTTAAGACACTCCTAAACACATCACTCACAGCTGACTTACTTCTTGAACACTTCTTTTGCGCTCTGTGAACACAGCAAAGAAGAACACTCATTTTAGGACTAGCAGCAGATTAAAACATAAAACCTGCAGTACTCTTCATCACAGTTTCACTGCGTACACAAAAAAGGACACATACTAAATCACCGGCACTTGTTATGCAGCTTACTTTGACACGTTGAGAAGTGCTAGTTAAAAAAGAGCAGTGCTGCACCTGAGGCTGCCACTTTATATTGAAAGCTGTTTCAAAAAACAATTACACCTCTCCATCACTTTCCTTTAAAGTCTCTTTCTGCGATCCACAGCTCTCAGCCGTGGTGAAGTATTGACCGTTTGAGCCACTAGTCAAAGGACAGGGGTCTCCAGCTGTGTGAGGTCCTGCTAATCAATGTCAGCACCCCCTGGGCCTTGTCATTAAAGGATGCTTGAAATGTACAAGCACCTGTACCGCTATCGATCACTGGCGCCAGAGGTTTGAGCAAGTTAGACATAGAAAGTGACCATTTGAGACACGGTAATAGCTTTGCAAACTACTTTGAGGCTGAAAATCTAGATACTTTTAAGTATTCAGCTTTGATATGAATGATACCTCAAATCATGTGCTATTTTCTAAGTGATTGTACAGGGGTTTTTGCTTGGCTTTTTATCAAACGTAAAAGTATAAAAAAAATAAAATAAAAAAAACCTTGGATGTACATTAAAGGAGGGTGCCAGAATATATATAGGGTGTGTTCACACTTGTCATGTTTGGTTCAATTAAAACGAACTCTGGTGCAACTGCTGTGTTAGTGCGGTTCATTTGAGTAAGTGTGAACGCTGCCATCCGAACACTGGTGTGCACCAAACAAGCGGACTGAGACCACTAAAAAGATGGGTCTCGGTCCGCTTCCAAACGAACTCTGGTGCAGTTCGAATGAAATATGAACGCAACAGAGACCAAACATTTCTAAATGAACCAAAAACAGGATGTAATAACAAGATGCAATGCTATGCACATGATTTGACGACGCGGAAAGGGCGGTGTATCCAAAACAAAATAAGCAGAGGACAAACGTGGAGCAACGAGGATATAAAGTGTCTTTTATGAGCTCTTTGTGAGTTCGCAGGTGGTGAAAATAAAATCATATGTACACACAACAATGAGCGGTGAATGGTTACTTTGATGTCATACACCGATCGGTCTTCACAGAGCAGCTTTAAAATTAACACACCTTTTGTTTAAGGTGTTCTGTAAGTTCCTTCACGAAATATACGTCATTCAACTCAACCAATCAGGTTGTGAACGTATGACTATGCCTTTAGTTTCGGCATCTTTAGGTTCGCTGTCAAAAATGCCAGTGTGAATGCTAAACGGTCCAAATGAATCTGTTTTTTTTTGGTCCAGACCAAACGAACCAAGAGAGCCGAACTAGAGTGTGAACACATCCTTTAGAGATTATTATAAAGACTTCATACACTCATACTTCAAATAAAGGTTCTTTATTGGTATTAATGGTTCCATGAAGAACCTTTAACATTCATGGAACCATTTCATTGCACAAAAGGTTTTATATAGTAAAAAATGTTCTTTACATTATTCAAATATTATTTAAAAACATTTCTTAAGACTTTTTCACTGAAAGGCATTTCAAAAATGGTTCTATGGCTTCGCTGCAAAAGTTTTTGGAACCTTTATTTTTAAGAGTGTAATAACTACTCCTAGCATCATGGCACTAGTGCCATGGAGGAGCACTTGTTGTACCTGCAGGAACACAGCCATTTGAGGTTCTGCCATGGACTGGATGGCTGTCTCTACAAGTTTGACGGACATCTCCAAGTGATCTCCATGGCGACGGATAAGGGAGCGCACATGGCCCAGTTTTTGGTCCTGCTCACGGCCGACAGTCTCTATAAGTTCCCTTTTGCGGTCTTCTAGGATGGCGTAAAGTTCATCAAACTTATCAGAGATGTACTGCATCTGCCGGTGACCATTTTCCTACAAACAATTACCAGTGACTGTTTTAGTTGAATTAAGAGTAACATTTAAATCACCAAAAGCTTCTAAAATATATTTAAAATTTAAAAACTATTTACAATTTTTAAATATAATAGTTTATCATCATTGGCTAAGGCTGGGCAAAATAACATACACATAAACACACAGAAAAAAATTGAAAGAATGAATAGAAAGTTCAAAAGAGTAGCATTTATTTCAAATATAAGTCTTCTGTAACATTATGTCCTTTTGTGTCTTTTTTGATAAGTTTAATGTATCCTTGCTGAATAAAAATTATATTTCCTAAAAAAAAAAAAAAAACTTACTGACCCCAAACCTATCCTCTAGTTGTGTTTTAGGATGTATTGTATGTATATTTACTTTGATTGATTGTATACTTCGTTCTCTTTTTCTGATTCTATTTTCTACTCTAGCACTTTGGATCAATTACAGATGTGCAGAACGTGTTTTAAAAATAATGCTCGACTAACCCTGGACTATATTTGATATATATTTTGATTTAATCTATGTATTTGGTCTGAAATAGCTAAAATGGTAAATCAGAGGATCCATCCTTATAACTTGAGAGCCATTGCAGCCAACCAGGTTCAAAATGTTTAATGCAATATGTAAATATAATGAATATTTTATGAATATTCAATATATCACCCAGTCCTTTCACACAATCTCATAATTGTTGTGGTTTACTGTACCATTTCTTTCTCACCTTGACAGTCCTACAAATATCCTCCATCTGTGAGATCAGGGCCTGTGTTCCGTCATTTCCGGCCACTAAGATGGCTATGGCATCACTTAGCTCTGTCTGAGACAAAACGGAGCAGAATATATCTAAATGTGACAGAACCTCGTAAAAAAAAGAAAAGAAAGAAAACACATGACCAATGCGCTCAACGTGTCATCTTTCACAAGAAAGCCATGTCAGACTTGGCTATGCAACTTGTGAGAACCACACTTACAAACAAGAGAACAGCATGTGAACTAAAGGCCGAGATTGTAAGAATGTTACCAGTCCTGACTGATCAAACGTTGCTGATTTGCATTTGAAATGAGTGATTCACTGTTTATAGTGGGCCATGACTAAAAGAGAAAATGTCATCATAGCCACCTGGCAGAAATTATGGCTCTTTGGAACCGGTTTGGGCATCAACCACCCTACGACCCTGGAGCGTTACATCATTCAAGTACAGTACCTCAAAACCAAGAGCCACAGAAGTAGATGTACTGTAAGAAGAACCCATTTCCTTCAATGAGAACTGACCTTCAGCATAGGAACACTGTAAATAACAGATCAACATATGGTGTCCACCATGCACATGGTTTTCTATTGGGAAAGGCTGGTAGGTTTAGTCATTGTTCATCTGGTTGTTGCTGAAGGGAGCGAGAGAGCTGAGAACAGGCAGTTATGGAGGACAAAAATGAAAGACAAAAAAGGTAAAGACCACAAGAAGCTGCTATGACTCAAAACACAACAGGGAGGAGTGACTCATTTCTCAGGGCCAGTTGCACCCTGGTATGAAGACCTTCATTACCAGCCATACCAGAAGAGGTACAGTAGGTCAAGACCTCAATACCATGTAGGTCAAGAATGCATCGGAAAGTGAGAAAATTGCTGTGATGTTGCATGTTTTTTGTGGGTCATGAAACACGTTTATCCTGTTAATTTCAACTGGTCTATTTTCTTAAACATTTTAAGACATATTGTCTGTTCTGTGATGTGTAATTTTTGGTGCTTCCTAAAGCTCATTGCAATTGCTTACACTTAGTGTTAGTGATGTCAAAAAACCTTTAACCCTGAGGATTAAACGTGATTCACCCCGCATCATTTGTGCTACAGATGTGAATGACACCTCAAATTGTGTGGTTTGTTGATAAGTGCGTTATTATTACTGTAGTTTACAAAGTGATTGGATTTCATATAGAGGAGGGAGGGCTCTTTTAAAGCAATAGTTTCACCTAAAAAAAAAACCTTGGGCTATCCAAGATGTGGAGGATTTTGTTTCTTCATTGGAACAGGTCTGGAGAAATTTAGCATTATATCACTTACTCGCCAATGGATCCTCTGCAGTGAATGGGTGCCGTAAGAATGAGAGCTCAAACAAATGATAAAAACATCACAATAATCCACAAGTAATCCACATGACTCCAGTCCATCAATTAATGACTTATAAAGCAAAAAGCTGCATGTTTGTATGAAACATATCCATCAAGGCATTTCAACTTTTAACCATAAAATTCATACATCTGACCAAAAGTCCATAATTCAAAATAACACTTCCTCCAGTGAAAATGTTCATCCCCTACTGCCCTCTCACTTCAAAATTCACTGATATATTTATTTAGAACTGTTTTAGACAGATTCACTTGTAAACCATGCTTAGTCTGCGTAGATTTCTCTGATTCAGATGAGATTAGTTTTTCACTGGAAAAAGCTAGATTTTGGAGAGAGGACTCATATTTAGCTGGAAGCAATGGTTTGAAATTAAAAATATCTTAATAATGGAATTGTTTTCTGCAAACATGCAGCTTCACAAGTTAATTGATGGACTGGATTTGTGTGGATTACTTGCAGATTATTGTGATGTATTTATCAGCAGTCTGGACTCTCATTCTGATGGCACCCATTCACTGCAGCGGATCCATTGGTGAGGAAGTAACGTGATGCTAAATTGCTCCAAATCTGTTCCGATGAAGAAACAAACTCATCTACATACTGGGTGGCCTGAGGATGAGTAAATTTTTATTTTTGGATGAACTATTCCTTTAAACTTGACTTTGATTAATTTACATGATCTCTTTTGAAAATCTTGTTTGTTAAACAAATTAGAGGCAGGAAAAACTGAAAAAGGAAGGACGGTCTGGATAAGGCAGCTGTTGGTTAAGGCAGAAGCCAGGGCTGCTGGTGGTCTGTGTATAGTGTTCACATGTGGGTGGGTGTTGATGCTAGAGAAGTTAGGTGAGATCGAGCCCCTTGCAATGTGTGAAACCTGCTGGGCAGCGTGTTATACACACATCTGTCTGGTTCACAGCGTCACACCACAGCGTCAGAGCAGCCTGTGATTTTTTCTGAGGTCATTTACACCAAACAAACACAATTGTCTGGTTGATAAACACTGTACAAATCCTCTACCTTCTGTCTCTTGTAGATGTCTGGCAGCGGGGCCACATCACAGTCCTTGTGAGCCCCGAACACTTTGCACATGGAGCATGTTGGTGTCTCACAGGCGAGGCAGTAGATGTTGATCTTCTCCTCCTCATGCTGGTCACACATCAGCTGCTGTTGCTCTGTTTTGGGCAGGAGTGGCCTGTAGAGTCAAAACAGAAATAGATTTATGGTATGACGTAAAGCAGGGGTGCCCAAACTCAGTCCTGGAGGGCCGGTGTCCTGCAGAGTTTAGCTCCAACTTGCCTCAACACACCTGCCTTTAGGTTTCTAGTATGCCTAGTAAGAGCTTGATTAGCTGGTTCAGGTGTGTTTAATTGGGGTTGGAGCTAAACTCTTCAGGACACCGGCCCTCCAGGACCGAGTTTGGACACCCCTGACGTAAAGGTTAAAAGATTTGCATTGGTAAATAAGAAGTTGCAAATTTGAGCTATCATAACTGTGCCCTTTAGCAAGGCACTGACAACAAGTTGTTCCAGAGGAAATAGTAATTATAATAATAAAAACATAATAATATATAAATAGATTATTTAAAAATATATAAATAAATATACATTCATATCATTTCTGTTTAATAACACCACTAACATGCTATCGGAGCAAGTTGTCACAAAATGTACAAACATAATTGTCTATTGTTTCTGGGCAATAACAGCTTCAAACGATGCCTTTTTTGTAGCAAAGACTTTAAGATATGTGTCTGTACAGAAACTGACTTTCAAATAAACAGTATAAACAACAACAAAAAAAAATGTCTGGACTAAACAGCATATTTCCCTAAATTTAAAAGCTCTATAAGTTTCAAGCAAACAAAATGGTTTTTCTCATCTAAAACTACAGTCGTTTTTAATTACCTAAATTAAAAATTGACTTCGAATTCTGCATCCTTTTTGTTACCTCAATCGAAATTCTAATTTTAAAAGACATTCTCAATTCAACTCGGAATAGCGAACGACATTCTTATACCTGTCTAAATGTGTATGTAATGATAAACTACACACAACAAGCATTCTTTCTTTGTGACAGAAGAGGAACAATATCAGTTCCCCTGAGGTGAATCACTATAAAGGGAGCTGATGCGAAAATTTGATGTTAAAGGCATTTACAGCAGATACTGCATTTAAAAGTGATTGATGCAACTAATATGATATTCTGTCCTAAAATGAACACATTACTCACACAGGCCTTTTCAACAAGCATCTGTCTTGTCAAGTGGAAAGAGATGGTTTGTATGTGCAGCGTGTTGGCAGCAGGCCGGTTCAAAACAAAGACTGTTTATGAAAGACTGCCATCCAGTGGATGTCTGCTGATAAGGCAGTTATATAGAAACCCATATTAGAGTGGATAGAGTGATCGTAAATATAGGTTATAGATCTATTTATACTTTTTTTTTTTTGTCATGTTGTAAGTGATCTCAAAACACAAATCTTATGGATATTTATATTTTTTTATAAGATATATTTTTATAAAAATTATGTCTGAAAATATTCTTGAAATCTCCTTGAAATACCTTAAAATATATAAATATAAGACATTTTACTTCTAAAATGTAATGTATTTCAGAGTGAAACCTAAATAAATAAATAAGTGAAGGGAATCAATTGGCTGGACACAAAAAATAGTGGAAATTTCATATTAGAACGGAGCTTAATTACAATAATATTTGTCAAATAAGCATTTTTGTCTTGTTTTTAATTAATAATAATCATAAACCAAAACACATTTACTTAAAATAGCATAAGATTTATTTTTCTTAGCTTATGGGCATTTTGTATTCTTTTTTAAAACACAAATCCTCAAAAAATCAAATGTATATGATTTATACGTAAAAAAATACAAGACATAGCTGAGATCAGAATAGAAAGAAAGTAAGTAAGGAAAGGAAATATAGTCACTTTTAATTTCAATTATATATATTTTTTTAATTATAAATATAGTCTATTTTATAATACACGCACACTTGATCTTTTGTGTCTTTGAAACAACCTCTACATTCAGGTGACCTGCTTTTTGTCAAAGACCCTAATAACCATGTTATATTACGTATTCATGATAAGTACCTGAGCGCTTGTTACAAAAGACCTCAAAGTCTATCTATCTTATTATACCCAATTACACATATTTTTCATGGAAGGTCTCTTGAGACATTGTTTATTGCCACAGGGATAAAGCGTCCTAGTTATATTTAGTGTTTTGGCAAAGGATTGGAGCAGTCACCAGAGCCTCAGGTCCCATGTCTCTGTTGCGTTTACGTGACGTGGAAGAAAATTTCCCACACACGGGTAAATCACATATTTGTGTCAATACACAGAGTTTAAGCCTCATTGATGAAACAGAACAAGTGTCGGGTAGTGGTGTGTCACAAGACTTTTGAAACACAATTAAAATCTGTTGGCATACAGTGTATTTTTGCTACACAGCTCAGGGCGTTGCTGGATCTCTATACAGAGAAGACTGCTTTGAAGTATGTACAACAAATAGCTTTCATTCATATCAGCGCTTCCAGAACAGAAATGCTTGTTCTTGGTGTGTGGAACAGGTCCAGAAAAAAGCGCTTTGGAGAGGCATCCAATCCGAAACTAACCTGGTAGACTCTGATTTGTAGATATCAATGATATTCTCCACTAGCAGGTTCCTCTGAAGGCCATATACACCGTGCCGGTCCAATAACACCTCGTGACGACAAGATGGGCAGCGGAAACGTCCCCCTGTAGACACAGGGCCCCGGTTTTGCCAAAGAGGGTTGGAGGCCTAAATCATTGAAGGATAAAAGATAAAAAAATATAAGTTAATAATAAAATAAACGTATATTGGTATGTAATAAAGAAAAGAGCAGACCTGCTGTTAAAGGCAATACTTGTGGCCAATTAATGAGTGAATGAATGGATACTTCTGCCCAGCAAACTGTAATTTGTCTGTCAGTTATCTTTGGGTAATTGTTAAAAGTAAAAGATGAGAATTATTATGGATGGATAGCAGCACTCAATCGTGTTAAAGTCTGGCCCAACGGCATCCACTCCACTCGGAGGGAATACTAATGGCTCCACTGAAAGCTGAACTTCTTCTTGATGATGAGATGACTAGTGTAATACCTTAGAGGAGCAAGGTAAGAGATTTGGCACAAATAAGAACGGCTAAATGGATCATTAATCTCTATCTGACAGTTGCTGAGGGCCTCTGAGGTCTTGTTTCATTCTCACAATTCAGCATTCAACTCATAAAATGACTTTTAAAGTAAATTAGGCTGAGGAATATTGTAGAGCTTCTAAAAATAGCTTCAGTAAGTTTAATAAACTCAAATTAAAGCCCAGATTCACAACAGGGCACACAATAACTATTATCAACATTCGTTCTTTCGTGGTGTCAACATACAACAGTTAGTTCCGGTTAGGTTCTTGGATTTGATTGGCTGTGCAGCAGACGGTTCACGTCACCGGACACATTTCGCTGTTTGTACCACTCCTCTTGTCACTGGTCTTCTCTGTGATTGTCCATTCCAGACAAGCATTAGATTAGCATTTTAAACGGCCCTTTCTGCACATTACATCGATATGACACTAGGTGACGACAACGACTGAGTGAATCATGAATCATTCACTCAACCGATTCGCTCAAAAGCACAGATTCATTCAGGAAGGACACATGAGTCATTGTTGAATCGTTCACTCAAGTGATTCATTTATTCAAAACACCGCTGATGCACAGATATGTTTAATTGATTTTTCCGTACATTTCTGCGATATGTACATAGTACCACTCCTCTTGTCACTGGTCTTCTCTGTGATTGTCCATTCCAGACAAGCATTAGATTAGCATTTTAAACGGCCCTTTCTGCACATTACATCGATATGACACTAGGTGACGACAACGACTGAGTGAATCATGAATCATTCACTCAACCGATTCGCTCAAAAGCACAGATTCATTCAGGAAGGACACATGAGTCATTGTTGAATCGTTCACTCAAGTGATTAATTTATTCAAAACACCGCTGATGCACAGATATGTTTAATTGATTTTTCCGTACATTTCTGCCATATGTACATAAACTGACAGTCACCACTGATAAGCTACTACTAAATACTGTAGAAACGTAATTTTCTGTAAAGTTGCTTTGCAACGATTTGTATCGTAAAAAGCGCTACACAAATAAACTTGAATTGAATTGAATATGTAGTTGATTTTACTTTGATTTCGTTTGGAAGTATTTACTTAGCAGAGCGAAAATAGATAATGTAACTGTCAATATTTTGTCTAAAATGTAAGTTATGTTATTATTAATTGCAATCATGCTGTTCTCAATACCATCACGGAATGTCTTAATCATTTTTAAAAACCTGATGCTAACAAGTACATGACGACTTTAACAGTTGCCCAATTCAACTTACATCCTTATGGTAGCTGTAGTTTGTTATGGTAGCTGTATTTGTTGTAAGCAACTTACATTTAGGCTAATCTGAGGTAACATATGTTGCAGAACAAAATGTGAAACTCTCTTCAAGTTATTTTAACCACAGAACTTATTTTACTCATAAATCCAAAACCGCTATTCCAAAAACCCATTAGGAATTCCAGAGGGAATGGATGGCTTGAAAATGTTGATTATTTTCCAGGTTTTAGGACTACAAACTGAACAGTATATGTTAATGAAGTTTCTGGATGCTGCAAAGAGAATGATAGTTCAACCTGAAAAATAGGACACTACCACACTATATTAGGAATGAACCAATACCTGGTAAACATCATTGGCACACTTCCTGCAGAGATTATGCTGGCAGGGTAAAATGACCACAGGCTTGGTGAATATCTCCAGACAGATTGGGCAAATGAGCTGTTTCTCTAAGTTCTCCACTGAACTTGAGTCTCCCATCGCTGGTTTGAAGCCCAAAGTGAAGTTCATCCCAGACAAAGATAAAACAAAGATCCTAAACTTTCTTTCCTTCTGTTATTCTTTGGTCTTTACTCTAGCGCCTGTCTTCATCCAGATGCCCACTCAATCCTCAGCCGCGGAGTGACTGTGGATATATTTGGGCTGTTTGTACCGACTTGGGTTACTGTCCAAACTGCACACCCCCTGATATCACTAAAAGTCCCCACTTAGTGCTCTATCGCAGGGGCCCGGGGCCAAGTGAGAGAGAGGGGTAGGAGGACAGATTCCTCTGTGCCGTGTTATCTCTGGTAACTTGAGCAGAAAGTGGGATGGGCTGGCAAGAGGAGACAGAGCAGCTGGTGTGTGCGGCTCAAAGGCTAGTGGTACAACAGGCCCATGAGCCTGAGCTGGCGCCAATGACATAAGACACTTAAAACAAAATCTAAGTGCATTGAACACACGCCCTGAGTTCTGTCACTGGATGACATGAAAATAATAGGATACCTGCAAACCAAATGTTCACATATTTCATATTCTAAATCAGAGGTCGGAAACCTTTTTTGACCAAAGAGCCTTTTTTTAAATCATTTTTTGTTAATGCATTTTTCCAAAAGAGACACAGTAAAAAATGATGCAATATTATTTTAAAGGGGTCATGAACTGCCTTTGTTTTTGTTTTTTTTACTGTTCTCTTAGGTCCATTTATGATGTTAACAAGATTTTTACATTAAAAAAACATAATTTAGAATTTTCTGTCCTGTTTTGTCCCCTTTTTTTGGAAAGCTCCATTTGAATAGGCTTGGCAGATTGTAGACTCGGAAGTCTTCTTATTGTCAAAGGCGGAAGGTATATCTAGATCTGTCTACACATCATTATCGTTAGATGTGCCTCCCAAGATTATTAAAGATCTAGATCAGATTCTTTATAACTTTATTTGGAGAAAAAAACCACATTATTTAAAAAAGGAGGTAATTTGTAATCCTAAAGAGCAAGGGGGACTGGAGGTCTTAGATTATAATACTCTCAATGACACTTTTAAAATTAAATGGTTGATAGAGTTTATGAAGAATAGAGAAAGTCCTTGGAATGTATTTCCTAATTATATATTTAATACTCTTGGAGGCATAGACTTTTTGTTGAAATGTAATTTTTCTGTTGACAAAATTCCTGTTAAATTGGCCGGTTTTCACAGACAAGCCCTGTTAGCATGGAAATTGATATATAAGCACAATTTTTCACCCCACAACTATTTCATATGGAATAACAAGGACATATTATTTAAAAACAAATCTTTATTCTATCATACTTGGTTCAAGGAAGGTATTCTTTTAGTAAGGCAGTTAGTTAATTCCCATGGGTACTTGTTGTCGTATACTGAATTTCTTCAGAAATTCCAGTTACCAGTTAAACCAAGAGAATTTGCTATTGTTTTTGACGCAATTCCAAAGAGTGTGATGTTACTTTTAAAAAACTGTATCTCAGAAGAAATCAGCATGGTTAATCCTTGTGGTAACATTTTCATTGAAAATGTTGATGTTTTAAAACAACAGTGTAGCAATAAGATTATAAGGAATGCTCTTTGTTCTGTGTCCCTACCTGCAGCAAGATTTTTTTGGTCTTCTTTATTTGGTAATATCTCTTGGGTTAAAGCATGGAAACTGCCAAATAAGTTTTGTATCAATAACACAATTAAGGAAGTGTCTTACAAAATACTTCATCGAATTTATCCTGCTAAGCATATTTTGGAAAGATATAAGCTTAATATTTCATATACCTGTGAATTTTGTGGTCAAGAAAAAGAAACTATTTTGCATCTTTTTTTTCATTGTATTTACTCGAGATTATTTCGGATGGATTTGGAATTCTATATTAACAGAAAAATAGAGTGTATGATAGGAATTTGTATATTTGATGTACTTTTTTATACAGAAAACGAAAATCTGAATTGTAAAGAACAACATATTATACATATATTTTGTTAGGAAAATTCCATATACATAAGAAGAAGTGGGCACCACTTGCGGAAGCGCAGGTGTCTGAGAGTACAAGTGCATGAAGGAAGTGTCTTACAAAATACTTCATCGAATTTATCCTGCTAAGCATGTTTTGGAAAGATATAAGCTTAATATTTCATATACCTGTGAATTTTGTGGTCAAGAAAAATAAACTATTTTGCATCTTTTTTTTCATTGTATTTACTCGAGATTATTTCGGATGGATTTGGAATTCTATATTAACAGAAAAATAGAGTGTATGATAGGAATTTGTATATTTGATGTACTTTTTTATACAGAAAACGAAAATCTGAATTGTAAAGAACAACATATTATACATATATTTTGTTAGGAAAATTCCATATACATAAGAAGAAGTGGGCACATTTTATAAATGACTTTAAATTATATGTAAATCTCTTAGAACAATCAAAAAACAAAAAAGCATTGAAAACATGTAATGCTCTGAAAGCTAATAATGTTAATTTGATAATGTGAATATGTAACACCTCATGTTCTTGTGGCATTGAATTAATAAAGCATTAAAAAAAAGAAAAGACTCGGAAGTCATCGTCCACTGTTATGATTGGCTAATAGTTGTGTATGTTTGACAGCCTACATCCTTCCTAGATGGACGCTGCTGTTTTAGGTTAAAACACATTAACACATATCAAACGATCTGTAATAACAGACAAAGCAACAGTGATCAAGTAATGAAAACAGTTACTCACACTGGTGTGGTGCGACATTACTGTCGGATCCAGTATCGTCGGCACAGCATCATCTTTTAGTTTCAGTCTTTCTGAAAATCTTTTCTGAAAAAGTCTTGCTTGTAAACAAATCTGCAGTAAAATGAAGTGAACAAAGGATTAGGTTCTTACTGACAGGGTCTGGCACTTGATTAAAAATAAAGTTCATCAAATAAAGTTTATTGTTTGGGCTGTGTGTAGAATTTGTCATTTACCTACTACGTGCGTGAGCGGTGGGCGGGGCTAAACAGGCAGAGACGTAGAAGCAAGTGTTGATCATCTTCTGCAAAGACAGTGTTTAACCACACTATTTATGTCAACCTGTCGTTTTGGCAGACTGGCTTCAGTATAAGCTGTTTTTAGACTAATGAGAAAGTTTTGAGTCCTGAAACTTGCAGAATGTTTTGATAGCACAATGACCACTTAGGACTATATATCAAAACATCAAGGGAATTTTTATTTCTCAGCTCATGACCCCTTCATGTGTTTGTATTAGTGAGTGAATGTGTGAAGAACAATGCACAGTGCTTACACAGGGCTTACATCAACTGCGTTTATGTGACTACTTACCATTTTGCCCTATTTCTGTTACAAAATTAATCTCTTATTTACATCATGTCTATGCTTTGTTTGTTGTAATGAATGGATTTGCGAGCTTGTACTGAACAAAAAAAAGCCTTTTGAGTGGTGAGTGGATTCTTACTTAAAGGGGTCATATGATGCTGCTAAAAAGAACATTATTTTGTGTATTTGGTGTAATGAAATGTGTTTATGCGGTTTAAAGTTAAAAAAGCACATCATTTTCCACATACTGTACATTATTGTTTCTCCTCTATGCCCCGCCTTTCTGAAACGCGTCGATTT